>NC_141914.1:35243585-35395100 GCF_057802395.1 Ceratotherium simum simum | reverse complement strand
ACAATAAGGAGCCTTGGGTTCAAGTTCTGGTTCATCTACTCCTTTGCAACACTGCCTGGACCAAGTTATTTCCCCTCTCTGGGCCTCAGTTTCTTCATTTGTAAAATAAAAGAGTTGGATTAGGTAAAATCTAAACATTCTTCCAGCTCTAACAAGTTGTGAGTATCCACACTGTAAGTACAGATGTTTTTGAGTGGAGAGTTGATCAAATTCTTTTCTGTCCGTTATCCTCATAGGAGTCACTGCCCAGGGGAGATTTTGTCATCACAATTTGCTGGTAGGTATTTCTTGGCCCTTTGCCCAGTGCCCCTTTTCCCTACTGCTGATTAGCACAAATAATTACTTTTGTCAGCTAAAAGAGGCAAAGGGGCTGGTCACCATCTTCAGTACTAACCATGGGTATTGAGTTAAATTAGAGGCTTTAGCCAAGTTGCCTAATTAGCTGGTTCCTCATAAATTAATATGGGTCTGGCAAGCTTTGCTCAAAGCCTGATCATTTATTTCCTAATTTATTACCTGTACTGAGATCATCGCTGTATATATTTCTCTAAGGAACTGTAACTACAAGGCAAAATAATGACTCCATGACATTCATTGATGTCACTGTTTGAGACCAAAAGTCCCTGAAGATGGAGGGAAAACTTTCCAAAAGACATATATAGTGATGACTTGTTTCTAGTACTGAAGACCAACAACACAGCTTGTGATTCTGAGCTGAAGGTTCAGACCCAGGATGCCCATTCTGTCAGTCTTCCGTTTAAGTGGGAGGCAAAGCTGTCTGGAGTCAACTTCTGTGTTTCTACTTGCCCAGCACCTTCTCTCTTTCTTTCACACAGAAAGTTCTTATTCAGTGGAAAACCCATCCCATGTATTATGTAAGAGACACACTCCTCCCACATAGCCAAAGAGGCAAACATATGGCCTGGGCCTGGTCCCCATAAGAAAATGAAGGTCATGGTGAAGGTGAATATGAGACAAAAGTGACTCATCCCAATTCCTCACCATGACTTTTCTGCTTTCAGTGAAGATGATAATTTTTCCCCATTGGGTTTCCTTAGTTGATAGAATGTGAGTCTTGAAGGTAGCTCTCCTGCCCACAAATAGAGAGAGCTGGAAAGAAGACAACCTGATGATATTATCTGAGCCCTTGGATATAGCCAGGCCTAAAGCAAGACTATGCTTAGGCTTTTTTATTACTGAGCTAATAAATCCCCTCTATGTTTTGGACTAGTTTGAGTTAGATTTCTGTAATTTGCACCCAAAAAGAATCCCGACTCCTGTCAGCTTCTTATTAAATCCTCTAAAAAACCTCTGAATATCAGAACTGAAGGAACTTCTAACGTTCAAGTCCATTGTAAACAGAGAGAAACTGAGAGGATTTGCTCAAGATTACCCAAAGAAGTTACAGGACTAGAAGCCAGATCTCTGTATTAGTCTAAAAGGTCCCTCAGAGGTCACTTAATCCAATCTTCAAGTTGATTCTTATGTCAATTCTACATTGTGAAGCACAGAAAAAAAGTCTCTCAGTGGCAAGCACCATTCTTTTCAAGATCCTTAGGAATGCCAAGCCCCGAGCCTCCCAAAAGTGTTCTGATCCTACATATGTGTCATCCTTTTATTTTTCATAGCACTTTTATTGCTATTATATTTCCAGAATAAAATGCCTAGCTTCAAATCCCATCTACTGTTTACTTACAAATTGTATGAACTTGGACAGGTGAGTTATAGTATTGTACACCAGTTTCTTCATCTATGAAACAGAGGTGATAAAAATAGTGTTCACTTCATAGAACCATTGTAAGCATTGACAAAATCCATGCAAAGCATTTAGCTCAAGGCTGGCATACAGTGTTCAATAATTTTGACTATTACTATTAGTTTATGGTTTTTGAAACAACACTGAGAGACAAGACAGCTTATAAATAAGAAAGTCAAGGACCAGAGAAGATGAAGGACATGCCTAAGGCAACATGGTAGGTAGTGGAAGAACTGAAACTAGTCCCAGTTCACTTGATTCTTACTTTAAATTGTATTCCATAAACCAGTTGGTCATTTCAAATTGTGTTCACTTGTTCAAACATCCATTAGTTCTTCTATCATTATTTCATGTACTCATTAATTCAGCAAATATTTCCCAAGAACCATAGGTCTTTTCCAGCCCTAGGATCTATCATTTAGAGAGCTGTGTTCTAGTCCCAGTTCTTCACTAATTCGCTATTGAAGCCAAGGGCAAGTGACTTCTCTTTGGAAGCCAATTTCTTCAAAAGACGGGGCAAGATGTCTCTAAGGCTTCTCCCATAGCAAGCTCCTATTGGCTGTCCTCAGTACCACATGCTTGGAGAATTCAAAGATGCAATCATGGTGCTGGCCTAGAGGAGCCCACAGCCTGGTGGGAAAAACAAATATAACTGATGAGCACTTACTCCACCATGCTGGAGTACAACATACGTCACTTAAACTGGGTTTCTTAATCAAATGAATTTGAGGTGGCTCCCACATGCCAGGGTTGACAGGAAAGTTGACTTCTGGCATATTCTGGGGGTCCTCCCCTCTCCCTCAGATGGATGACCATGTACAAGAACTTCAAATAGAGTTGCACACTGTTGGCCCTTGGGCCCAGTGAAGTCTGTGCAAGTGTTTTGTTTTTGTTTTCTTTCTTTGGCCCACAGTACTTCTAAAAAAAATTAAGTCAACTTTTAACAACTGGGAAGTTTCTCATTAAAACTTAGATTTCTGATTTCTCTTGAAAAAGCATAAGATCTAGCAACACTGGACTGCAGTCTTGACAACTGACATCTTAAAGCTTTACTCTTTTAGAGGGGATGCATCTCTCCCTAATTGAAGGTGAAAGTTTGGCTTCATCTTGAGGCAGACTGTATGAATTCAGGGAAAATGTCAATCATGGTTTTTCTACCATTTGAATTTAAAAATGCTTATGGGAGAGGGTGAGAGGGGAATGGAATGTTTTGTAATAACCTGGATATATATACATATATTTTAGATTGAGAAATTTATGTTTCTGGACTTAATTAGGTTTTAATTTTAGCCTAGCCAGGGCCCAGAATGCTTTGATACTTCATTGTGAGAAATGTTTCTAGACCTAGACAAATCATTTATAAATGTAATCTTCCTTTCCCCAACGGGCATTTGAGTGGGTGACTCTGGGTCTTATTGTGATGTACTGATAAGCTGGCTCTCTGAAGAAAAAAAGTCCTGAGTAGTAGAGTTTGCCAAATTCCATGTGTAAGTACTCGTGCCATAGCGAAATGCAAGGATGGTTTAACAATTGACTCGCAACATTTCTGAAATTTTAGCCATTCGCTCTTGTGAGTGGTGCAAGCAGACTCAGCACACTAGGTCCTTCTAATTCCAGAACATAAGAATATAAAAATTTTGTTACTTTCATCTCACTCTGAATTCTGTGGAGGAGATAGAAGAAATATGAAATATGTCATGCCTGCCTTCAGCGGAATTTTGGTCTAGTTCAAGAGAAAGAGTTAACACCTTTGAAATAATTAAGTGGTCTTTCAAGAAGAATCAGTGCCTTGTCCAACACCAAACTCACTACATCCAAAATAGTTATCTTGGATTTCCTCCCGAAGCTATATTGTGTTGTCCCAGTCTTCCCATCTCAGTAAAGAACCTTCCACCCAGTTCTCAACCTAAAAGGTAAGGAGTCATCCCTGATTCCTTCCTACTTCTCAACCCCTTTTCCAATCCAGACACGTGTCTTGTGTATCCACCTCCAAAATTTATCTGAAACTGTCCACTTCCCTGCATCCTACTGCAACAACACTAGCCCAGTCCCCTTTTTACTCCTGTCCCCCCTGCAGGTCTCTAAACTCTCTCAGTTCTTCCTCCCCATCGACCCCGACCAGTTATTTCTTCTCTCCACCCCGAAGCACTCGCCATGGTTAGCTCCTTCTCCTTCTTCAGATACCTGTGTAAATGTCACCTCCTTACAGAAATCTTCTCAGCCTATCCTATCTAAAGTAGCTCTCCCTACCTGACCAGTAATTCCCCATTCCATCAACCTATTAATTATCACATGCTTTGTTTACTTGTTTATGGCTTGCCCCTCCCACCACACACAAACTATAAATTCCATGAGGGTAGGAACCTTCTTTGCCTTGTTTTTTGTTCTATGTCTTCTGCCCAGCACAGTGCTTAACACACGGCAGGCATTAAATAAGTTAAGTGAATGAATGAATAAGCAACTGAATGAATGATAAAGATGAAGTGAGGAGATTTGACATTTCAAAGTTCCCTTTTGGCTCTAACATTTTAGGAATCTGTGGCTTTAAGATAGTAATTTTGTACCTTCTAATGTGGGTCCAACTCTTAAAGTAGAGCAGAATTCACTGGGGAGGTAGATGAATGAAGGCACCAGCAGTCAGCTGTAGTCAGGGGCACCTCCCTGGAGGAAGTGGTAAATACACTGGGCTTTTCGAGCCTTCATAATTACTTACACAAAAGACATCTGTCACCTTACAAAAAGTTTCACCCTAATCTTCATTTCAATTGCCAACTAGTCTACTTTATTTCAAATGTGAGTGTGTTTATAAAAACTTGATGGGCACACTTTTCAGGAATATGTAGCTTCTAAACTGCTGTGTCCTCAAATGTCCATGTGTGTGTGTGCATGTGCACTGATTACTGGGTTTAATTTGACACAGATACAGAATATGCATATTTTGCTTAGAGGCCCATAGACTTGACCCCCTTGGTTGGCTTGATATCTGAAGGAAGGATCTGTTCCACACCTCAGAGAAGACCCACTTAGGACAGGAAGTGAGTCATCTGTGTTCCACAGGGGACCTCTCACAGGTTGGACTACACTAAATGTGAAACAGATTGAACTGGAACGAAATCATGACATATTTGTTCCTTCCCACACTGTGGGACATTTCTTAACCCCTTGGTACTTTACCCTGAAACCTTCAGAGCTGGAGAGGTCTTCAGAAATCACCTGTCTGATCTTGTTCTGTGGAGGGGGAAACTGAGGCCCAGAGAAGGCTGGTGCCTTGTCCAAGTTCACACGGCATATTTAGAACAGAGCTGGCATCAGATCCCTGTCCTGAATCCCAGTCAAATGTTCTATAGAAACATCTACGTTCAAGAGAAAACCTATTTTATTCTTTTGTTTAATCCTTACTAGTAACTTGATGAACGACTTATTGACTTTTTATATTTGAAAAATAAAATTTTAGTCACTAACATCTAGTTACATTGGGTTCCTACGACATCCCAAAGGAATCCAGCTTAAAATGCTGAAAGAAGTCTTCACGTAATGAACTGTAAAACAATACACAATTTATAACAAGGGGTAAATGCTATTTTAACTTTCAGTAAAGAACTATGTAATTTTAAAAACAACAGAAAAAAACAATTCTTCCCATTTTAATCTCCGTAGTTAAGATTTAGAGATCATCTCTTGCGGTTTTCAGCAACTTAAGTTTGTTTGGGATGTGAAAGCCATAGAAGGATGCAGGCCAATCTGTTAAACTGTTACACATGAAGTAGTGGAGACTGGCGAGGAGCTAGTAACTTAAAAAAAGAGAAATAGGAGTTTGTGTGAGTTTTTTCATCTGTCAAATGATCAGTTGGAGTTTAGAGACTAACAGTGTTTCAAGACACATATTTAAACATCATGGTGCTTGAAGGCAAACAGAAGTCATTTGCTCAATTTCTTTACATCTAGTCTGAAAAGATGCAACCAGGCCTTCTCAGACTGCAGGAAGAATTAGAAACAAGACCTCACTCTTCATAGCTCGCCAACTCACCCTGCTGGGTTCGTCTTTCTCCATAGTCACCAGCTCCCGCAGGGCTCTGGTGTCAAAGAGTGAGCACTGAGCCTGGAGTCAGGAACCCCTCTGCAGAGCTGCTCATGAACCAGCTTTGGAACTTTAGACTAGTGCTTCTCAAACTTGGGGTGTCTAGAAATCACCTGGGGTACTTTCTAAAATGCATATTCCTGGGTCCACTTCCAGAGCATCTGATCTCATAAGTCTGAGATGGCTCCCAAGAATCAGCATTTTAACCAGCACTCCTAGTTGATCCTGATACAACTAGATGATGGCACAAACATACCAAAAGCCCGCCAGCTGTAGGCAAATCTTCCTCCCTTCTCTGAGCCTCCATTTCCCCATGTGTGGAATAAGGACATTGGATAAGGATCTCTTCCTGATCCAGGCAACGGAGATCTTATGACTTGGGAACAGGCTGGGTCCCTGCCTTGCTCTAGGTTACCTCAGTAGCCCAAACAAGCCATATGATTACAGAAGCATTTAACCCAAATACAAGTACTCATTCTCAAATAGCTCAGTATGAACCGTGGAGGGGTTCAGGGGTTCTCTGCCAGTTCCTCCCCACTGCACACCATCCACAGTGTGCTCTCTGTGACTGCTCTCCTCTTCACAACTTTAGGTCCTCAGATAGTAGCCCCCCAAACCACCACCTGTCCTTGGGCAGGAATGTCTAGGAAGTGCCTGGTCCTCTAGATCCCTGTTCCTGCTCGAATCCACCCCCTCCAGCCCACTACATAGGATGATGCCCCAGTTTAATCAAATTGAACTACACAGAAAAAATAAAACTTGGAAAGACAGTGAGTTCCTTACAGTTAAGGGATGCTAGGCAAAGGAGATGTTCTTTTTTTCTTCATTAAGATATTCTAATGACTATATAAAACAATTACAAAATTTTTCTTTAACATTTGTAAATCCTTAAAATTTGAGAGCCAACTATTGTAGCTTGACCCAAGAAAAAGGTTACTTCCAGCCTCTGGCTCCCCTAGGTAATGGATCTTCTGGTTCCTTCCAAAGCCCTAAAGCTACGATTTGCCCTGGCCATGGTTTCTCCTACTTATAATTACAAGTTCTTTCCCACTGGGCTCAAGTGTGCTCACCAGGCCCTCCCCAAGGTCAAAGAACTTCCACAATTGCCTAATTGCTTCTACATCTTGACTCTGGACCCTTTCTTTGAAGGCCTCTTGAGTCTTGCATTTTAAGCTCTAGTAAGTTATTCGACTTCATTTATTCATCATCCCCCAATACTTATACTCCCATACCCTTTCAGGTATAGAAGCTAAAGCTGTTGACCAGAGCACAACATATATGGCAGAAAGGGAGAGTCCCAGGGGAAAAAATGCAAGTTACCAAAGACTCTCAATTCTCAAAGTGCAGTTGGAATGCCCATTTAGCCCTTTGTAGTGCAGATCAGTAATGATTATCGGCTGAAAGAGCACAGTCAAGTTTATTCAGCTCTTATTGGCTGAGAGCATACACTAGCACTCCAATCCCAGGTGGAACTATTTATGATATGATATGTATGATACAATATGTTTCAAGAAAAAAATTTCATAGAAATTAGGGTTAAAATGAATCAGTGTTGTTAAGTGGGTATGCCAGAAATTCACTCTCCTTTCCATTCTTTACAAGGAAAAGAGCTTCTGGTCAACAAGGGATATCCAGTGTTCCCAAACTGAGCTGATACAATTTCAGACAAAGTCAAAAAAACTTGACGTGTTCGTTAGCTTCTATGGCTTTAATATTAGCAAATGGGCTATTTCTGTTAGGTTTTTTGAAGCCCTGAAAATATTTTGAAGACACATTTTGTTGGTTTTGCCAAGAGAATCAATTCCCTTCTTCTGGTTCTAGTGCTGCCCTGTTTTCCTTTAGGTAGACCCTCCCCAACCTCAGTCCCTAAACCTCCCCCGGCTTCAGGGATGGGCTTAGGCCAGAGTATACTTCCCCTTTGGCTACAAGGACTCTTAACTGATAACAACCTTTAAGAAATAAGTCCAGTACTCTTTTGAAAAAGTTAGGGAAGAAATGGGTTTTCATTTTCCTTGCGGTTGCAACCAGCCATGTTGCCACCACGAGGCGTGTGCCTGAGCATGGAATCAACACAGAAGGAAGCAAAGATGAAAGATGGAGAGCAGAAGCTCAAACATACTGATTGCCAAACTGGAAACCAGCTCTGCCCCCAAAATACCCTTTTTCACTTTAGCCAGTTTGAGTTGGCCTTTTGTCACTTGCAACAAATACTTGTGTCTGCTCCTCATTACTCATTACTACGTAAATAGATCTCTGGGCTCCAGGGGTCCCTGGTTGGAAATCATTAACCAAGCACCAAGGAGATCATAGAAATGAGTTTGTTACATCTGTACAATCTCAATCATATCTAACTCAAATCTCAATCTCAAATTCCTCAGGTCACTGGGTCATGTTTACGGAGCACCTACCATGTACAAAACTTTCCCGGGATCTTTGGGAAGCCAGATGACTCTGCTGGCCCCCATCATACTTACAGATTGCTAAGAGAACTAAGAGGAGGGTGGGGAGAGACAGAATCTTCTGGATGGGAATTTGGGAAAGCTTCATAAAAAAGAGTTCACTGGAGATGAGCCTTGAAGGGATTAAGTGAGTCACAGCTGATCTAGACTAGAACCAGTGTTCTGCCTCCCGGTCCAATATTCAGCTTAAACCCAACAGGGGTCAGTGCTAATGCAGGATCAGGTCCTGGAGAAGTAGGGCTGCAGCTGTTGGTCCCCCACACCCTGCTAGTGGATATGTGGGGCCTCATGTGGAGATAGGAGCTCAGGCCCCCCAAAGGTACATTGGGGGAATCATAAGACAAGGGCCTCATGCTTATAAATTAACCTCAGAGTATTCAGGAATCAAACAGCAGATGCGTATCATAGACTCACAAAATATCAAAGCTGCCAGGGACCTTGGGAATGAATCAGCCTGCTCACTTGACAGATAAGAGCCTGGAAGACTAAACAGGTCAAGGACTTGTCCAAGATCACTGCCGCAGAGTCATTCCCAGGACCCAGGGCTCCAGGACTCCGACCCGCTGAAAGGAGATATCATTATTTCAATTCCATGCCAGCAGGAGTGAGAGGAGCAATCTGGAATTGTGTTTTGATAGACGCTGTCTTTCACCTTAGATGCCTGCCTGTGCCTCACCTTGCTTCAGCACGTCCCTTTATTTTAACGTGGAATGAGCCTCTCCTGGGGCCGAGTCATGCAGGCCTGGAGGATTTTCCTTGGCTCTTTAGCCAAAGACTGTTGTTCTACTGGCTTTGTAGCCAATCACTGTAAAATCTCCATAAGAAAGCCCCTGCTGGGGATGCACTCTTCCATGAGCTCCACGTGGGATCCAGTGACATGTGGACACTGCCATATGATGGCAATTTGGGGATCTGGTCCCACTGCTTCCCAAGCCACTCCTCCAGAGTCTCTGAAACATAATAAATGGAAAAAATAATTATTCTACATGCAAAAAGGAAGGCAGGGTGTTCACCTAAGGGAAGGCTTTTTTCCAAAGCACGTGAAGGGTCCTAGGGTAGGGTGAAGAGGCAGCTGCCTTATTTTCCAATAATCTTTGTTTTCCCCAGACCAATTTTACCATTCACACCCATTTCCATATGACTCCTTCCATAACCTTGTGAAGAAGGCAAAATAGAGTTATATTATCCCCATTTCCCTGATGAAGTAACTGAGGCTCAGAGAGGGGAAGTAACCTGCCCCCTGTCACCTATCTCAGAAGCGGCAGAACTGGGTCAGTCAGAGCCCAATCTGTCCCACTGGTGGCCAGCACTCATTTTACAACATCCAAGGGGTCTGTCTCTTCCACAGCCAGTTTTGAATCACCACTAGGGCTGACAAAGTAAGAGAAGCCAGGGGACTTTGTGGGAGTGACAAGGAGCTGAGGCAGGAGATTCCTTTGTCCTGCTTCATGAGCCACACCTGACACTCTCACAAAGCTACTCCTTTCTTAAATCTCTGATATCAGTGATAGGTTTGACTAGAGGTAGTGTTAGATAATGGAAATTGACAACAGACATTGGATCATGAATGAATGAATGAACAGACAAATAATTGAATTTGCTCACACATTAATTTAGTACACAAACATTGATTATGCTTCAGCTGGGCACTGAAGATGGACCTGAGACCATGTCTAAGACCTGGTCTCTGCCCCAGAGGAGCACACATTCTCATAGGAAAAGAAACAGAGACACAAACAAATGACCACACATGGTGACAGAAGCTGGCGTGCAGATAGGTAGATGTGCCCCATAAGCCCAGAAGAGGAGGATGTGACTAAGTGGCCTTCCCGTCAATTAAACTTGCAAACCTCTGTCGGCATGCGCTTCCCTAGGGTAGCAGGGACCAGCATGACTCATCTTTCTCTCACTATCAGACATTACACTGGGAGCATCCGAGATCACCAGTTAGTGCTTGCTGAATAAATTCTCCTGGAGGAGTCATGAAAAAGTCTGCAGTGCAGGTGACCTGGGCCATGTGACTGAGTCTGCAAAGCCCTCAAGCCACCTGTCCTGCAGCAAGAACCCCAGCCATCACAGCCTTCCCTGGGATCTGTGCTCAGAATCAGCTGGCCCCAGAGTCCTCTCTCACCTGCCACAGATATCTTAAAAGATGGACGAGATCAAGGCACAGTGAACATCACAGTTGCAGTAGCCCTGCTCATCCATCTGGGCTAGAACACCTCACCTTGAACAAGGGAGATAAGAGAATAAAATAACACCTGACACACCTTATCCCCTGATAATACAACCTTAGTTTTTCCATTAAAATAACTGAGAGCCGTAGTCCTGTGCTTTGGCTGATAAAGAGATCACAGGAAACAAAGCTATTAATTTTTATCTCTGCTGTGCAATGGCATATCTGAGTGAATACAATATATCCAAGGGGGAAAAATACTTTTTCTGACGGTGGAAGTTGGATGTGAATATTTTTTCTCTTCTCACCTTTCATTTCTCACATCTTGTTCATCCACTAACCTCTAGGAATTTTTAATCACAGATGTATTAAACCCAGTGGATCTGGCTATGCTATAGCATCACATAGTGTTATAAATCTCTCTCTCTCTCTCCTTACTCTAACCCCATCCTTAGAGGACTTGATACAAATATTTAGAATACAATTTAAAGGATTTGAGCCAGTTAATTGCCTCTCTAGTCTTCAATATTCCCATCTTTCAAATGAGGAGTGAGCACCGGTCTCTATAACGGCTTCCAGCTTCAATACTCCAGACCCCAGGACTGAAGGGGACAGAGAGCAGGTCAGTTTTGATGACAAGGGCAGTCTTACTAAGCAGCAGGGTTGCCATGTAACAGTAGAACCAGGCAACCACTACACTACCCCTCCCTGGGCCCCATGCCTTAAGGTGCCCAGCTCTGGCCTTTCCCACAGGGCAGGAAGTGCATTGGGCCCATGAACATGTGTACCTGGAGCCCATATCCCCCTTCCAGAGCAAACTGGATACCTGGGACCCTGAAATTTCCTGTGCAAATGGCCCGATGTCTGATTCCAGGTCTCTCCCTTGGTTCCTCATCCCCAGAGCAGATCACAGCCCCAGGGTGCACACCCCTAGGGCATTTGCCCCTGGGGCATAGTCCAGGGGTGGAGGGTGTGATTGATGCTCTCCCTCCACATCCCACTCTTCCTGACCTCAGAAAAACTTGGGCAGAAAGTTTGCAGGGCATTTGTCTTTGGGGTGCCAACGCCCATCAATGCCAGTGTAGCAGAGGGGGAGATGGAAGAAATTGGGTGGGGGGTGGGGTGGGGGTGTGACCAGCAGCCTCCACTGATACTCTTACCTGGCCTGCAAATGTTGGGGTGGGGGGCTTGCTGCCACAGAACAACAGGCTGCAAAGGACCCATGTTGGGGGAGGTGGTGGGAAGAAGAGTGGGCAGCTAAGTGGCGATGTTCTTCCTAAGCAAGAACAGTCTAATTGGTCACTTCGAGGGCCACAGGCAAGCCCAGGCTCCTTCCCAAGCTTGTGTCAGGGCTCACCTCTGGAGGAATTTGATTTTATATTTTAAATGTGACTTAGCACCTCTTCAGCTTGCTTCGGAATAAAGCTATCTCAGAATCGGTTTCCTTATCATTGATACCTCTTCTATTTCTAAAAAAACAAAAACAAAAAACTGGAGAAGGCTTATAGTAAAAACACCAGATGGCTAAATATACAGACCTGCCACTGTATGAAAGAAAGGAGATAATCATGCCAGGAGCCTCAGATACAATTTTTACTAAACACAAGAATAAAACAGCACTGAGCCCCCTGACTGCCAAGGTAAAAATAGGAAAGTGATAAGTTACCTGGATTTTATTATGTGATCAAAAGTACAAATATCCCTCCACCCCCAAAAAAAGTACAAATACCCATTCTTCAGAGGAGACAACCTTCTACTGGGAAAAAAATTTGAGGAAGAGTTTTATCACCTGCACCCTTATATAGGAGACATAAGGATCATAAGGGACCAGCTCTTCAACAATGATTGTGCAAGCAACGCAGAATCACTCTCCACATAACCATTTATTATATTGACACCTGATAAAATCTAAGGACATGATATTAAAAAAGTTATGAAGTTGAAACCAGATACCTGAGGTAAACATTCAATAAGAACGTGATTACCCTTCAACCTTGCTCAGACAAAGACACAGATGAAAAGAAGTTACTCTTGTTAATTTGCTATTTTCTTGTTTAACCTGAGCGGTGACTCAAGGGTCCCAAGGATTTATGAGCTTGTTTTGCAGAAGAAAGAGAATGCCTTCAAGGAAATTACAATCACCAGATAAACAGCCCCCAGCTGCCATTGAGGCCCAGAAGTCTGGTTACCCAAGGGCTTATCTGGAGTGAAAGAAACATGGGTTTCCCCTTTGTTTCTCCAAAACTCCTCCTCCAAAGCCCCTTAGCTCTATAAAAACTGTCTGCTTCCTTCTTTAGTTAAGGTGGATTTCAGAGAACTTGTCTTCTTGCCTTCTCATTTTGACCAATTCAAATAAACCTTTCTCCATCTCCAAGCGCTGATGTCTCAGGGATTGGCTTATTGTGCACTGGGCACACAAACTTCAGATTAGGAGGTTCTGTATCAAAGTCATTGCTACAGGAACCTGAGCTAACACCATCAAGTGACCAAAATTAACATAAAAATACAACTCAGAAAAATCAAAGGAATGGATCATTTAAACAAACACTTCTCAAAATTCTCCACCCAATATTCCTAATAGCACCCAATGACAGAGAAAAGTGAAATTCTACCCTGTGGGATTTGGAGGTAGAGGATCAATCACGCCCCCCTCTACCTCTGGGCAAGGTGAAATTTATATTTAAATTTATTCAATTTTAGCTTACTACTTTATAATAAACTTGTGCTTATTTTAATGTAAAATTGATCTTCCCAAAATCTGTACTAAAGTTGATATCACTATGGCTTTTAGCATTCCCTGGCACTATCAAGTATCCCAAATGTTTGGAAAACCATGGCTGGCTTATATTATCTCTTGTTTGTTTTTTATAACAAACTGATGAAGCAGGTATTACCTGTTTTCATGAATGGGGAAATTGAAGAACAGAGAGATTAAGTAATTTTCCCAATAGCACATGGCACCAGAATACATAATACTTGAATAAAACCCAGACCGCGTGACTATAAGACCAGTCTTTTTCCCTGTCTTCCATAATGTTATTTTGTCACTTAGGAAATAATCAAGGAATGAATTTGGTGGTCCAACTAAGGTTTCTGATGTTGTATTATGAAAGCACAATACCCACTGAGCCTGTAAGGCCACTGCACCAGTCTTCCAATGTCCCCACATATTCCACTCTGGCATTGAGAATCGTCTCCTGATTCATTGCCAGATTCCTCCAGAGGATGAGTCACCCCTTGCTCAAATCTTTCTCTATATCAGTTCATACATCATCAACTTCATGAGCCTGGAGCAGGAGTGAGGAGTCTTTTCCCCCAGACATCCAGCAGATGTCTCAAAACTTTACAACAGTGATGGTAAATCATCTCTTCTCCGGGAGGCAGGTCGTCAATCCTGAAAGCTGCAATGACACAATGAGCAGGCTGGAAGGCCAGAAGTCTGGCGACCTGAGTCCTGGTCCTAACTCTGCCACCAAATGGTTGTGGGAAAACCACTTAACCCATTGGAGCTGGGTGTGCAGGGCATGATAATGAGAAACAGTGAGATAATGTCTGGGAAGTCCTTTGAGCTCCTCAGAAGGAAGAGGCTACATAAACACAAGGTGTTATTACTTCCAAGCTGGCATCAGCCAAGGACATCACAGTCAAGGTTTCAGCAGAAATCTCCTCTCTCCCCGCACGTGAAAGGACTGGCTGATCCTTCAGTTTCTCATCCAGCTGAAATTCCCCAGCTTTGGAGGATTTGGGGGAGGGTTGACCATCTGGCTAAAGATGAAGAGTGTTGTTGAAGTGAAGACTTAGATCTTAAAATCACAGACCCTCGTGGCTGAAAAGGATATTAGCAATTTAGCCCACATTCCTTATTTAGAGAAGGAGAAGCTGAGTCCAGAAAGTTTCATACATAACTCACATTCCCTGAAGGCCTGCTAGACTTTAGACAGACGCTGGGGTAAGAAAATGACTGGGGTCTGGTCTTGAACATCACAGAGCTCTCCACCTGGTAGGGAATATGGAAATACTCACAATTTGTGGACAATGTGATATGAGCATTATTGCAAAGTGCCACCAGGACTGTGAGAAAGACTGAGCCGAACTTGTCCTGCAGCCGCGTGTCTTTAGGCAAATTGTTTCAACTTTGAGGCTGAGAAAATGGAAATAAGAGCAACGACATCACTCTCTAAAATTTTTATTATGTTTGACAGCTCCCTAATAATTTCATAATAGCTGGCTGATTTAATTCTTATAAGAAAGCAGGGAAAGAAGCATTATGGTTATCTCTTCTCTACAGAGGCAAAATCTGAGGCTTTGAGAGATGGAATTCCAGGCATGTGGCCCTGACCTGACTCTCAGATGGGTCATCTGGAAAAGCACCAGGAAAGTAACTTGACTCTAGTCCCCCATGGGGCCTGCCTCTCTGTAGGTGAACATTAGTGATCTTTAAGTTCCTTCTAGCATTAAAGTTCTATAGACCTACAAATTTATCAGAGGCTTTCGATGAGTATTTGTTATGATCAGAAAACTGTGGAAGAGGTCAGCATTTTTTCCCTCTAAACTCAGCTACCAATAAAACATTTCTTAATTCAAGTGACTTAGTATATTTTAGTAAGAACTCCATGTTATTTTATATTTTAATATTTTAAATTGCATAAATAGAACATGAATGTATTTTTATTGCAAAAAACTCAAAAATCTAAAAGCAAACGTCCCGTTGACTGCCCCTCCTGACCCCATCCCTGCTCCTTGCTAACTCCCAACCCTTCTCCTCCTTGTCCCCACCCCACACCCACTGTTAGTACTTATCAGTATGATTTTAGCCCTTCACTCTAAGCAGCTAATTACATGTGCATACAGAAATGCCTCAATTTATTTTGCAGTTTCTTGTATAAATGGTCTAATGTTGTATATATTGTTCTACAATTTTTTTAAAACTTAGCACATGGTGGACATCTAGCCACGTTAGCTGCCGTAGATGTGCTATAGTCTGTTGTATTTCATAATATCACCACACCACAGCTAAGCCATTCTGCTGTGAATGGACCTTTAGTGGTCTCTTTTTCTCTATTACAAAAAATGCTGCAATGAACATTTTTGTATGTGCCACCTTAGAAACACACACACACTCACACAAAATGCTGTATATTACATTCTAAAAGATAATTGCCAAATTTGACTCCGAAGGTATTGTGCTGATTTGCAGACTGACCAATAGTGTATTAGAGGACCTATTTTCTTACACTCTTGCTAAACCTTGGTATCATCAAGCCATTTAATTATTATTATTTTTTTTTGCCAATCTGATAGTAAAAAGAATATGCGTTGTTGATGTTAATTTGCATTTCAAATATATTTCCTTTTAAAATGGGAAGTAATTGGGCCCGCCCCGCGGCTTAGCGGTTAAGTGCACGTGCTCCGCTACTGGCAGCCCGGGTTCCGATCCCGGGCGCACACTGACGCACCGCTTCTCCAGCCATGCTGAGGCCGCGTCCCACATACAGCTACTAGAAGGATGTGCAGCTATGACATACAACTATCTACTGGGGCTTTGGGGGAAAAAAAGGAGGAGGATTGGCAATAGATGTTAGCTCAGAGCCAGTCTTCCTCAGCAAAAAGAGGAGGATTAGCATGGATGTTAGCTCAGGGCTGATCTTCCTCACAAAAAAAAAAAAAAAAGGGGAAGTAATAAAAAGTGTTAACACTGAAAATGTATTAACTTTCTCCAGAGAAAACTTGACATATTGAAAGATAAAGGTTTCTGGGGCCTTCTGGGGTCAAAAGGCCTGGGCTGGCTGCTTAGATCTACCACTGACAAGCTAGGTGGCCTCTGGCAAGTTGCTCAACCTCTCTTAGCCTCACTTTCCTGTCTATAGAATGGAGATTGGCAGTACTGTGCCTTCGTCCAGGTTGTGAAATGGTTGTTGTGACAGTGCTTCATAAATAGCCAGCACTGTGTAAGTATTAGATATCACCTGACTTTTATAGGGTGAATAAACTGATGCAGATTAGGCTTCTGCATTTTTGTTTATTTCTTGGTTGGTTGGTTTGGGGTTTTGTTTGTTTGCTTGTCTTGTTTTTTATTTAATAGAAGCACACGCAGAGCAAGACCTAGGTTAGTTGGTGGACAGTAGGACGTAAGTTACCTACACTCTGAACCTCCACTTCACCCAGGAAATGCCCCAGTCTCCTCTGAGTTAACTTCTACTGTCACTACTGCACTGTTTACTAGAGAGCAAAGCACTCTCTAATTTGAGGAGATGGAAGATTTGATAAACCTAAAACACAATCAAATTTATTATCAGACATGGGAGCCCTGTGGAGGCATAGAGGTCATTTTTCATGTTTTGGCCCCTGAGGTCCATTTCCCTTTCCTAGCAGCACCCCACTCTCAACCCACAGGGTCTGAGTGGGCCCCAGCCCCAGCCCTGGGTTGAAGCACATGGCCCAGGCCTATATCAATGAGCACCTTGCAGTCTCCAGTCCGAGTGATTGGCTCACAGCAGGGCACGTGATACAAGAAAGCCAATCAGAGTGAACTTTGGGGCTTTTGCAGAGAAAGCTGAGACAGAGAACTTTCATATTTTCCCATTACACATGATCCTGAAAGGATTTAGCCCTGGAAACTTCTGGTGGCCTTCTTGAAGGAAAAGAGAATCTTAGAATGGAGGTAATATAAAGAAAGAGGACCTAAGAGATGGAAAGGGTGAAACCCAAGAACATGACAAAGTCAGATGTCCTCCTGGACATCTCAGGTACATAAGCTAATAAATCTCACCTACATGCACACTCTTTTTTTTTTTTTTTTTTTCCGTTGATTCTGATGTTCTATCATTTGCAATAACCGACATTAGTGGAACCACACACATACATTCATGCTCAATGTTTCTTTCCACGCATGGAAGGCAGCATGGTGTCACGGCAGAAGCCCAGGCCTGGAAGGCAGGAGACCTAGGTCTGTCACTGGCTTTGTCTCTTTGGGCCTCAATTTGCATAGCTGTAAAGTGAGAGAGTTGGACAAACAAGCTTGGAACACCTTCCTGCTCTGACACTCTCTGAATCTGTAAACCTGAAACTCTTGGTGCTCCTGTGATCGTTGGAAGCTGAGATTGTCAGATACTGACTCTTTGAAGCATTTCATTCATTGTGTTAAAGGAGGGCTTAAGTGGCCACAAATAGAGGGGACCTGAAGAACATAAAACAATTAGGTTCTCTGTATCTCCACCAAAATTGGCTCCAGAAGAGGGTCAGGCTTTGGAAAAACACAGAACATTCTTCCCTCTGGGCTCCTTGGGAAAAGCTCTCAGCACTATGGAGGGTGTCTCTCTCACTATTCATGGCTTGCCAGTGGGAACAGCCAAGAAGGAGAAGAGGTCACATGGCCAGGCCTGCGGCTGGCACAGGGTGTTCTATGCAGCCGATGGCTAGGCAAGGAAGAGGATTGCCCGATCCCCTACTGAGGCTTCCTAAGAAAGCTGGACCCACAAGTTGCCAAAACATATTCTGCAATATTCACCATAAAGGTTCCTACAAAGTAGGATTCAAATTCAACAGTCGTCGGTTGTCTCTTCTCTAGGAAGCCTTACGCCACGCATTTTCATGTGCATTCTGTTTTTAAACCTCACAACAACCCTATTGTCCCCTAATATGACCTCCAATTTATAGTTATAGAAACTGAGGCTCAAAGAGGTAAAGTTGAAGTAACTTGATCAGGGTCCCAAAGCAACAGAGCAACAGTTCATTTCACGGATGGAGAACAAGATAAAGGCCTGAATGGCTGCTTATGCCTCACATTTGCCCACCCCTCCACCACGCTGTGAACAGACCCACAAACACACGAGTCACAAGCATGTGTTCCAGTCTCTTCCCTTCTCACAGCTGCTTTTGTAAACACTCGGGGACAGAGTGTTCTGGCCACTTATGTGTGTGTCACTTCCTTGACAGGACTGTGAGTTCTTCATCAGGACCAGTGTGATCCAGCTCTGTGGCTCCCACAGTTCCTTGCACAAAATAGGAATGTGAAAGACAGCCCTTCTCTGACCAGCCACTGACCCCAGAGGAGGACTGGACTCAGCCAAAGGTCACCAACTGGATGCACTTAGGGCTTAGGCAGGCAGTGGAAACACAAGAAATTTCAAGCCAGCTGTTGTGAGACAGTAGGGAGTGGTAGGAGACTGAGGGAACAAAATGTGCAGGACCCACCTAAGGCATTCAGGTCCAAAAGTTTCAGAAAGACTGTACAGCCAAAACAACTTGCTGACTGGGCCCCAGAGCCAACAATTTACAGCCCCTACTATGACTCCACCCCTGACCATTCAGCTTGGCATGGAATTGATGAGCATCCCTCCCACACTGTGACACCAGTCTTCCAAGATGGAGACTATGGCTAAGAGGTTCCATACATGGTTCTCATTTAGCATAGTGTGTGTCAGACAGTGGACATTTAATAAATGTGTGCTAAATATACTTTTAAAAAATCAGATTAAGTTTTACTCAAACCACTATAGGCCTCACTAAGCCAGCACTCTGTAAAGGAAGCTGTTGACTCAGTTTGTACTGCTCCAGGAACCAGAATATTGATCATAGTGTTTGGGTGGGGAACCCATACCAGGTATCTAAATATACACTCATACCTAGAAGAGCCCTCTAGGACAATAAAATGATTCATTGAGTGGTCCTCATACCCTAAAATAAGAAATATATGCAGTTCATGATTCTGTAGAATATCCGATCAATCATCCATTCACTCAACAATTATGGCACTGGGACCATAATGATGTGCAAAACAATCATAGTGCCTTCCCTCATGAAACTTACAGTCTTATAATCAGCTAATCACATAAATAAATGTAAAATCACAATGTGATAAGTCTCAGAAGTATACAGTGCTTTTGGAGGCCTGGCCTGCAAAGATCAAAGAAGTGATCTATGACCTGGCTAAAAAGGGGAAGAAACAGCATGTGCAAAGGCCCCATGGCAGAAGCATGGCAAAGAAAAGGATGTGCAAAGCCAGAGTGGCCTAGCAGAGGAGGGAACACACAGTTCAAGTGGTTGATAGAGGCCAGACCATTCCAGGCTTGTAGGCTATGGTAAGAATTTCTATCTTTATTCTATGAGCATTGTTAGTTATTTACTCTACTAGTGAAAAAAAAAATGATTGGGTGATGCCACAGCTCTCCATTCCTCTAACCTGCACCCTCTGCACAGGATGTTTGTTGTCCATTTCTCTATGGGATCTTGGCAAGGGAGAAGAGTTTTAAACCCTTTTGGATGGAAAAAGTTATTTCATTCTTAGAGTCTCAGCTGCAAATGAGATTCCTCCTTCCAGTGCACTGTGACATTGCCACAGTAACACTATTAGACACCCTTCTGGCAGCAGGAGCTCAGAGCTCTACTGTTAGCTACTTCATGTCCAACATCACGTAAGCCAGCAGTTTTTCGTCTTTTGGATTATACAGACCACGTTTGAACCTAAAAAATATCACCGACCTCCCACTTGATACTAGTCATACTTTCAAAATTTAATGACACAATACCATTTATATTAGCACCAAAAAAACTGCAATATTTAAGTATAAATTTAACAAAATATGTACAAGATCTATGTGAGAAAAACCACAGAACTCTGATAAAAGAAATTAAAGATCTAAATAAATAAAGAGATATTCCATGTACAAGGATAGGAAAACTCAATGTCATGAAGATATCAGTTCTTCTCAACTTGATCTATAAAGTCAATGCGATTTTATTCAAGGGATTATTAATCCCAGGAAGCCATTTTGTGGATATCAACAAAGTGATTCTAAAGTTGATATGGAAACGCAAAAGACCCAGAATGACCAATATTCAAGAACAATAAAGTTGGAATACTAACACTATCCAACTACAAGACTTGCTATAAAGCTATGGTAATCAAGACAGTACGGCACTAGCAAAGAATAGACAGATAAACCAGTGGAACAGAAGAGAGAGCCCAGAAACAGACTCACACAAGTATAGTCAGCTGATCTTTGACAAATGAGCAAAGGCAATTCAATGGAGAAAGGACAGTCTTTTCAACAAACGGTGCTGGTACAACTGCATATTCACATGCAAAAAAGTGAACCTAGATACAGACTTTACATCTTTCACAAAAATTAACTCAAAATGAGTCATAGACCTAAATATAATTCAAAACTATACAACTCCCAGAAGATAACGTAGGAGAAAATCTTGGTGACTTTGGGTTTGCCAATGACTATTAGAAACAACACCAAAAGCACAGTCCATGAGAGAAAAAATTGATGTTTGCTGTCATTAAAATTAAAAACTTCTACTCTTGAAAGACACTGTTAAAAGAATTAAAAGATAAGCTACTGGGCCAGCCCCGTGGCTTAGCGGTTAAGTGAGCACGCTCCACTGCTGGCGACCCGGGTTCGGATCCCGGGCGCGCACCGACGCACCGCTTCTCCGGCCATGCTGAGGCCGTGTCCCACATACAGCAACTAGAAGGATGTGCAGCTATGACATACAACTATCTACTGGGGCTTTGAGGGGAAAGATAAATAAATAAATAAAATCTTTAAAAAAAAAAAAAAGATAAGCTACAGACTGGGAGAAAATATCTGCAAAACACATGTTTGATAAAGAACTGTTATCCAAAATATACAAAGAACTCCTAAAACTCAACAATTGGAAAACAAACAACCAAATTTAAAAATGGGCAAAAGATCTGAACAAATGCCTCACCTAAGAAGATATATATATGGCAAATTAACATATGAAAAGATGTTCAACAACATATGTCAATAGGGAATTTCAAATTAATACAACACTGAGATACCACTATACACCTATTAGAATGGCCAAAATCCAGAACACTGAGAACACCAAATGCTGATGAGGGTGTAGAGCAACAGGAACTCTCATTCACGTTGGTGGGAGTGCAAAATGGTACAGCCACTTTGGAAGACAGTTTGGCAATTTCTTACAAAAATAACGTGCTTTTACCATATAACTCAGCAATCTCATTCCTTGGTATTTTCTCAGATGAATTGAAAACTTATGTTCACACAAAAGCTTGCACATCGAAGTTTATAGCAACCTTTTTCACAGTTGCTAAAACTTGGAAGCAACCGAGATGTCCTTCAACAGGAAAATGGATAAACAAACTAGGGTCCATGCATATAATGAAATATTTTTCAGTGATAAAAAGAAATGAGCCATCAAACCATGGAAAGACGCAGAGGAACCTTAAATGCTTGTTACTATGTGAAAGATGGCAATCTGAAAAGGTTACATACTACATGATCCCAACTATGTGACATTCTACAAACGGTAAAACTATAGAGACAGTAAAAAGATTAGTGGTTCAGGGAGAGGAAAGAGGGATTAATTGGTGGAGTGCAGAGGATTTTTAGGGCAGTGAAACTATTCTGTATGATACTGTAATAGTGGATACTTGTCATTATACATTTATCAAAACCCATAGAATACACAGCACAAACAGTAAACCCTAATGTAAACTACGGACTTCTTTTCATAATAATGTATCAATATTCGCTCATCAACAATAACAAATACACCACATTAATGCAAGAAGTTAATAATGGGGGAAACTTGGGGGGAAGTGTATGGGAATTTGCTGTACTTTCCACTCAAATTTTCTGTAAACCTCTGCTCAAAAAATAATGTATATTAATTAAAAATTCTAATGACTGATAAAGTATATGAAGACAAAAACACTATGGTTTTAGTAGCATGGTTTTAAAAATTATATTTGATTAATCACAATAGTACCCATGCACACTTGACAAATTAAGTACACATGAGTAAAATATGCCTGTCTTTTGCAGTCTCTAAACAATCTTGAGCACACACATGGATTCAGAGATTCCCTTGCAATAACTCCATAGGCTTAAAACAATCCAGAGTTTGGGAACCATTGCTGAGGGCTTCATGGATATTTTTTGATGAATGAATGAAACATGCTCCCTTGGAAGATGAGAAGAGTATTAACTGCAGGTCAGTGTTGTTGATGTTAAATCTCTCTCGACTCTGGGAGGTGGTAACACCCTTCTCATCGCATAAAAGAGGGGATTAAGTAAGAGATTGTGTGTGAAAGCTTCTAGCACAGTGCCTGGCACATCGAAACTGCTCAGTAAATAGTAACCATATCAGAATCCGGTGTTACAAAGGAGATCAATCGTCAGGTGCTAGACTGGACTGGCTGACATCCACTGTTTCTTCCCCTCAGATTTGTGTCTCAGGTCCTACCTCCTTTTTAGTGCTTTGGGACCTCACTTCTGTTCCAGGCCAAAAGTTTTGTGACTATAAGACTGAGTATGAGAATGGGTTACAAAGAGCAGTACAAGAGGTCTCGGGATGGCTCCCTATCTGAACCACTCTCCAATTTGTCCTCATTTCTCATTGTTTCATGTGCACCTAAAGCGTGAGACACAAAGGCAGAACTTTGGAGGGATTCAGTATATCTCAGCATTGAAGAAGAAACTAAAAGCTGCCCTGTCCCTCCACAATGATATAGTAGCTGAAAAATTATTAAAAGATATTCCAAAATCACAGTGCTCTGGAGGAATAGAAATATATATCTATTATGGACAACAAAGCTTTCACTGCATTTATTCACCGTATTTATTCATTCAGCTCCAACTGGGTGTAAGGCACTGACAATATTGGGTGCGAACTAGCTGGCTCTAGTCTATGTGATAAAATGTCCTTTCCATGCTGTTCTTGTAACCTCGAGTACACAGGGATCCAACTGTTCCCACCCTGCTCTGCTGCTGGTCCTGGGCCTCTGCTTCCCCCATTTGTTGGGCAAATCATTGATCCTACTTCTGGAATGATGAAAGGCCTGAAACAGTGTCATGAGAAAAATTAAAGGAACTGGGGAGTTTTCGTTGGTAATGAGAGAACCAGGAGAGACATGATCCTAGACTTCACAAATCTGAAGAAATATTATAGGAAAGGAGGGTTTGATCTTCTTGATGTGGAGCCAGGAACCAGAATTACAGACCTGTTTTGGAAGAGACAGAGAGACTGATGTCATCTTAGCCAGAGAAAGGACTTTTTAACAGTGACAAGCTTCCAAGCATGAAAAAGACTGTGTTGATAAGTAGTGAGCTCCCCATGACTGGAGGTGTTCAGAGGTCCGATGATGAATAGACAGGGAATTTGAAGAGGAGATTCTTTCAGCAAACTTGGGAACAGTGGGGCTCATCTTAATGACTTTATTTCTCACTCCAAATCTGTTTCTATGAGCGTTGGCTTTATCCATTGATTTCTACATTATGGATCAGATAATACTCTACCTCACCTCTGTTTATCTACACACCCTTTAGCATTTACAATGTGCTGTCAATTATACAATCTCATTAACTCCTCAGAACAAATTTTTGAGAAAATTAGTAGAAGAATTATTATACCTATATACCAACTATGTAATTTACAGTTGAGGAATCTAAAGAAAGGAAAGGCTGAGAGAAGCAGATGAACGATAAATTCAAAGGAAATTATTAGACTTCAGTGGGGTCCCACTCTTCCCACTAGGCAATCACAGGCCAAGAACACTCATCTCATTTTCAGAATGAAGAGATGAAGAGTATCTGATTCCAGACAAGGGAGATATGTTTTCTGAGGAGCTAAGAAGCTGTCACTGATATCTAAGACTGGGCATGACATTTTCTCCATAGCTCAAAAAGCAGAAAGTATTGAGTCTTTGAAGTTAACAAACTTACTACTGATGGGTCGGCTGCTTCTCACTCGTAGCATGCTCCAGGGTGAGACATGCTGACTCCTAACCAGGTGTGAAGGAGCAAGGCTTTTGCCCCAAGAGTGGGAGAAAAAGAAGGAGAGAGAGTGATAGTCTAGGGATGGTGTTAAACAGAGAAAGTCCCAGGCAGTGACTAGGAAATCAAGAACCACTTGTTTCTTCCTGTAAGAATGTTTTGCATCTGGAAATGCAATGCAGTGACCCCTGAAGAGGGTACAGATTGAACAAACAGGGAACTCCCAAAAGCTGATGAAGGTATTAATTCCTGTATAATAATCATGTTGTGTTCTTCTCTAAGGTCTTTCATCTGTAGATCTCAGAAGGTTTTGCAAACATCAATTAAATGTTACAACATCCCTTTGAAGTAAGTATTATGATGTCCATTTTCCAGATGAGAAAGCTGAGAGTCTAAGGGTCTTGCCTAGGGGCTACCCAAACAAGATTCTAGGAGGCCAAGCACTTCAAACTTCAGCTGTGCAGAGCTCTGGGCCTCGCAGGGAGAGAGAGACTGAGACAATCTGACAATGCTATTCCCAGGCTCTGAGAAAGACTCCTGAAGATGCATTCTCCCTCCTGCTCCACCAGCTCTGTAAGAACATTGGAGGGCTTTTCCTTTATCAAAGAACCACAAGACTTGGAGATAGACTTCATGAGTCATTCCTCAGCCTTCCAGTAGGATGTCATTTCTCCTCTTCAAAGCTGTCAAAGACCATTGTTGTTACTTCTTTGATGGTCTACCTTGGGTTATAATTATTTATGTGGGCATCTGGTTTTTCTCTTCAGACTTCAGACAAGGATATCTTACATTATCCCTTATGCCTGGTACATAGTATGAGGTCATAAGTAAATATATTTTGACTTTATTTGAAGTGGAATTGGTGGGGAAAAGTCAGAGCAGCAGACAACTTCTTCAAGGTGCAAGGACCAAAACTGATAACATTTGTCCTGCCCAGAGACAACAATAAGGCTTGCCTACAATCCGTATTTTCATGTGAATAAAAGTACTTCTGGGTTTTCATGACTGCTGAAAATCTCTATTTTTACCTTAAGAACCAATGTTCGGTTGGGATAGTCAAGCCTGGCCAAAATTCAGTGAAGGAGCTTCATAGAAAGCCACATGTATGATAAATATATTTGATAATAACAGACCTTTATATGAGCATTATCCTTTATGAATTTTACAAAGCATTTTTATAAACACTTTCAAATTTCAGGCTATTAAAATACCATGAGGTAAGCAATAGAGATGTCATTATCTTGCGTTATTGATGAATTTTGTCAAGGTTAAGTGACATGCTCTAGGTCATACAATTATTAAATAACAAAACTATGACAGAAACCAAGAAACCTGGAAAAAGAAAAGAACGACCACTCTGTATTCTACAACTTCCTTTCCCTTTCCAGCCTTCCAAAACTGGAATTTTCTTTGTGCTTTCTTCTTCGCCCATCTCTGTTGCTTGCAACCAATGTCCCAGCAGGGTCCAAGCTAAACCACTTCTGGTGCTTTTGAGCTCTCATCACTCTGTGGGCAGTGTCTGTCCCCTGGAGATGCAGAGCTCACCTGAACGTGGTTTGACTTTCAAGGAAGAGTTGAGCAGCAGGTTTTGTTGGTTTAGGAACCCACCTTGAGAAGACAAAAAAGAGGGGCCAGCTTGGTGGCTTAGTGATTAAGTTCAAGCGCTCTGCTTCAGCAGCCTGGGCTTCGCAGGTTTGGATCCCAGGTGCGGACCTGCATGCTGCTCATCAAGCCATGCTGTGGTGGCATCCTGCATACAAAATAGAGGAAGACTGGCACAGATGTTAGCTCAAGGACAATCTTCCTCAAGCAAAAAGAGGAAGATTAGCAACAGATGTTAGCCCGGGGCCAATCTTCCTCACCAAAAAAAAAAGACAAAAAAGAGGAAAGTCTCCATAAGAACTGTCAATTGCAAATCCATTTGAATATTTTGGTGCAGTTGTCCAAGCCCAACATAGAGAGATGGGAGAATTTGGTTATAGTCCCAGTGCTACTGTGGGCCAACCAACTGTGGGCCCTTGTTTTCATTCTGCAGATATTTAATGAGTACCTACCATATGCTGAATATTGTGGTAGGTGCCAGGGACACAGAGATGAAAAAGACTTGCTTCTTGCTCTCAAGGAGCTAACAATATATTAGACAAGACAGACAAACAAGCAGATAAAAACATTACAATGTGGTGTGTGCTTTTATGGAGGTGTCAACGGCTGAGAGTCTTCCCCAAGAAGAAAACTAAACCAAGTGCAGGCCTCTTCTGAGCACAGGGCGCTGTGTGACTGCACAATTTGTACACCCGTGAAGCTAATCCTGCCAACAGAGATCCTCTGGGTTGCATAGTTTCCCTTCTGAGGGGAGTATGAACACAACTAGGGACAATAAAGTGGTGCAGAAATGGACTCTTAGAGACCTAGGAGTGAGTTGAAGCACCAGACAGGAGAAGCCAGGAGACAGGAGAAAAGTAGACCAAAGAAGTCAGCAGCCACTATAGGCAGAAGAACTAAAAGCGAGGACAGGCTGAGGCATGGGGATGCCAGAGTGATTGAGGAGCAGTGATGGGCCTCCACAAATGACAGCATGGCCAAAAGTCATGGCAGCTGTTTCCAGAGTGACAGCAAACGATTTCTAATAGCCTGAGGCCCAGCCTCACAGCCACAAAGAGGCTTTACTCTTAATTTCTCCCTAATATTCAACTCCTATAACCTGAGTTCTATTGACCTCATTTCTCTGACTCTTGTAAACAGGACAAAACTAATCCAAATATTTAAAAGTGTTTTATATACTTATGAAACATCACACTTTATGCAAAGGAGACTTGCAACTGAAAGACTCCACCAGCAGCCAAAACAAAGACAAAATTAGTCCTGCAGGTGGGAGACTACGTAGGCATAGGCTGCTCTTGACAGTGCTGACTGCACCTTTCAGAGACTCCCCCCAAAGTGCAATCATTGTGCCCACAAGCCCCTGCCTACTCCTCTGACATTGTCGCTGCTAAAACAGGAAGCACTGACTACTTGATAATTGGCAAGTACTTGATAATGGCAATAACTGAAGGGTTGGCCAACCCCTTCTGTTATTGCACAATGAGCTTTCCGTGCTAAGCCTTTGGGCCAATCAGCTTTATTTTTCTCAACTCATTAGCATGCCATCAATAATTACAGATTAAACATCAGCAGTTTTTCCCCTCTAATAACCCTAATATTCTAGCTATCTATGAAGATAATTAACCTTCTTAAAGAAAAGTGCCCTGGGAAGCTTTCCTCGACACAATAGACAATTACCTTTGTTAATCACCTTTTCCTTTCTTTCGAGTATTAGTGTTCAGGTTAGTTCTTCTGTACAGAATAGTGATGGCTCCTTCCATGACACTCTCCCCATCCTAAATCACATATGATAGTCATTATCGTCCCCAGCATGCTTCCAGGAAGTTGCTTTATTCTTGCTACTTGGGAGTCAATTCCAGAGACCTCCCAGGCAACAAACGGCTCACAAGCCCGTAAGGCAGATCAGATGTGCGTCTCCAGTGTCCTGACGAGAAAAGAAAGAAAGTCACCTGGCCAAGGTCTTGGAGCAAAGTGAACTCCCTCTGTTTAGAATCTGAGCCACTCAACTACACTCGAAACACAAGGTGACTGTGCTCAGTAATTCCCTCCATGACGCTTGCTGAGCGGCCACTGTGTGCTAGTCGTCTGCTAAACCCCGGACATTCAGACACAAAGAAGAGGAAAAAAGACATCAGTTTGCCAAGTCTGCCAGCCAGGGCCAGACTCAGCTAACCATGCTGCTAAAAGTGATTCTTTTGTCCATTCTTCCAGGAAGTATCCAGCAGACATCTGTGTCAGGCCCTTGAAAGACCTGCTTAAATCTCACCTTCTCCTCGAGCACCCTTCGAACCCACTCCCCGTGAGAATTAAACTCTCCTTCAACAAAGAGCCTGTTCGCACTTCTGCCTTTCATTAGAATTATTTGTGAGCTGTAAGAACGTTTCTTACCCAACTCTGTATCCCCTGCAACAGTGCCTGGTGCACAGTAGGCGCTGAATCAGCGCTTGTTGAATTAAATATATGCAAAATGTAGGAGGCTCCTAACAGGGAGAGGTGGGATTACTATTACGTAGGGTCATAGCTGTTAAATGATGGGAATGATTGAAACAAACAACAGCAAAAGTACTTTTTCTGAGAGCTCTTGGTGTCTGTGCATCTCCTAGGGACACAAGCAGATGTGTCCCTTGTTCTCCTGGGCTCTTCTAAGCAGAGTCATGCTCTTCTTCTCATGTGTGGATAATCCCACCAAGAGCTATCACATCTATCCTGTTATCTAAGCCCCTCAACAAGCCAGGAAGATAGACACGGAAAGGAGGCTTATCCCAATTTTCTCAAGGTCAGATAGAGGAGTGACTGCTCAGATCCAAGAGTTAATAAATGGTAGAGCCTGGACTCAAACTCTCCATTCTTGCTTTGGAGTTCTTGGCATTGAACATACCTACACACTCTTGCAAATCCTAATAATTATAGAAAGCCGAGAATCAACAGAGCTGCAATTAAAGATGGGCTTGTTTTTACCTTCAAATATTTTTTTGGTAACGTGTCTACTGTAGTTGATTTGTATAAATCTAAACTGGGATATACATTTGTTAATAGTCTGCAATAAACAGACACAGTTGCACCACCATGCAAAGAACACAGGTGAGGAAGGGTTTACTGAGGTTCATTTGCATTCAGTTATCCAAATAAGATATGAAAAGCACCTCACAGGAGAAATCAGAACTTTTGAACAGTGATATTTCACAGGTCAGTGATTCTTAATAATTCTAGAGACGCCGATGCCCATCTATATCAGCAGCTGTTCTTCACACACACTTATATTTAGTTGGAGAGGATGCTGATGGATAAATAAAAGCAAATTGCAACCGACACACAATATTGGTTCAGGTTTATGCTCCAACAGCTTGAGGACACTTTGTGGTCAAGTTTCTTTTATCGATCATATCAAGGTTCTAATCTATTTCAGTTTAGAGGAACTTTGTTGCTCAGTTTTACAATACGCAAAAAAAAAAAAATTAGAACTGGATATGAAAACAGATAAGCTATTACATTTTAAACGAAATTAGTGAATATCATTTATATCTTTTTATAGTAATCTGAAACCAGGTGATACTGGAGCAATCTTTTGGTCAGCGTTTAATTATTTCTTTCCCACTAGAATGTGTTGAGATTGAGGTTCATACATCATTCTTCATGTATTTTGGTCCTGTTTTGCTCTCATTTCCTATCCAGTTTAGAGGACTGTTATCCCAGTGGGAATTGGTAAGACAGTTAGGGACTAGAATAAATCTCCCTACTATATGTCCATTAGGAGGGGAAGACCTCTTCCCTACTCTCCATTCTGATGGTTCCTTCAGTGTTGGGAGCTACAAAAGTGGGATACCCCTGGTCTCTCTGCACCCTTACCTGGGTAGAGAAAACCAGAGTGACTTCTCTGACAGGCCCTTTGGAAGTGGGGCTGTGGCCTGTGCACCTTCCCACTTCCTCTCTTTTCCTCTCCTGAGCCAGCCTGCCCTTGGAGAGTCTGTGTTCTCCACTGCTCTGGTCCCAGTGTAAACGTAGCAATCAAGGCCTTGGACATGTGGGAGAACTCTATTGGTCCAGCACTGTTGTTGGCAGGATGGATAAGTCAACATAATCCTGAGTTCAGTATTAGGAAGTCCACTACCCAGAGTTATAAACCACACTCTCCAGAGAGGTTAAGTGACACCACCACAGAACACAGCAGGTAGAGGCAGCTGGTTCTTCATCAGACCCAAGTTCCTCAAGATGTCAGCATCACTCTTGATCCTCCAGCACCTATCACCTGGCACATAGCAGGCACTCATTACACATTTAGTGAATTAAAGTAAAAGTCAGGATAAGAACTTCGATGTCTCTGACAACACACTGCTGCTGTGGTCACCAAGAACCACACTCCAGTGGGTCAAATACCACAGGCATGCCACCTGTGGCACATCCCCACACACAAGGCATTAGTAGAAACCAAAATGGCTGGCGGGGGGCTGTCTTTCCCACAGGGTTTCTTCCCCCTCAGGGGATCTTGCATTTACCTACCTTCCTCCTTTCCCCCCTCCTTTCACCACTTACCACTGAGGTGACGCCCCTCAAGCCATTTCTCTTTTACATATGAAACACAGCCCCCTGGCCCTCTCCACCTGTCTCTTCTCCAGCTCTCTCTCATTTACCACACACAGGAAATCTCTCTTTTCCCTTCTCTTTCCTTCATCAGCTCAACATGAGCCCTAAACCAAGCTCTCAGACTGATAGCCCTAAGGGTAGTGCTAATGATACACCAACTGAAAGGCGAAGGAAGACGTTCATTTTGTAGTGAAATTAGCATTACAAAAAACCTGTTTCATCATTCCCTTAAAGTCTTTGAAAATGCCCAGAAGTTATTTTGAGAAATTGTGCAAAAGTCCCTATCAATACACTCATCTTCTGTTTTCTTCAAGCCACCTAAAAACTCAAACAAAAATATTACCCTATATTTCAAATTACTAGAGTGTGTTTTACTATTATTAATACAAACATACTATGCTTCAATTATATAATGGGGCCCAGAGCCTTTAGAGCAATGGGTTGGGGCTTGGCTTACCATTTAAAGCATCATCCGTAAGCATGCCCTCAGCCCCAAAGAACCAACTCACAGGTAAACGGTGCATGCTTTGTGATCCTTAAAGAATTCCTGTAGGAGCCATGTGATGGAGTTGAAAAATGGAAATGTGCAGGCTAATCATTTTGAACAATATTGACCCTCTTTTCAAAAAATGCTGATTTATTGAATTCAATCAAACAATTTTTGCCAGGATGGAGTGGAGTATACATCCTGGGGAACTGTTATGTTTCCACTTTAGGCACTGTGTTCACTCTGATTGCAAGTGTTGTCAGTCTTCCTGTTTGACTCCGGGGCCAGGGTCCATCTGTCAGGCCCTCTGCATGACTGTTCTCCCATCTCCCTAGTCTGAGGAGCTGCAGAGTACGTTTGCATCCATAGTGGTTGTGCATAACAAGTCCCTTTGTTGTCACACCTGTCATGCAACATGCAACAGGGCTCAGGGCATGGTATGGGTTACAGAACAGGGCTTATTAGGAAAACTTACACAGGAAAGGTCAGCAGTAGAAGGCACGTGGACCAGTCTCTTCCTTTTCTACGGAGAGGCGTGCTAGGGCCAGGACACACTGCTAGATCTGCCAGGGCTGCATGTTCCTTTTTAAAGGTCACACTTGAAAGCATACCTAAATGTTTATGTGGGGGGTAGGGGGACTGTGGATTGCATGGGTACCAGGCTGTCTGGTTTTTATATGCCAGTGAGTCTCGATGTTTATAGGAGTTACCTAAAAAAGCTAACTAGTGCCTGCAAACCCTGGAGATCATAGGAAGTTGGGTACAGAAACAGACCCTCCTACCTGGGAGAAGAAACCTGCTAGGTCCCATCGGAATCTGGATTGGGTGCACCTCCTCCTGCTGGGAGAAGAGGAAGCCTCTGGTCCCAAAAGATTAATTGTCCTGGCAATCCAGAATGAGTTCCCAGGGATATTTTTAGGCAATCCTGCTTGTTGTACTAGAGCGAGGCACTGAATATAATCAAAAATCTGTCTGCAGATAAATCTAATTGTTTGCCAGGTCCCGTGACTGCTCCATTTTCAGTCACCTTTGAAAGTCATCCGATCTATACCTTTCACCCCATCTACCTGGCCACTGCCCTCCCGCATATGTTCATTATCTCTTGTTTGGCCTATTGCACTCTCTCCTAACTCTTCTTCCTGCCTCCAATCTCTCCTAAAGACAACCTATCTTGCATACCACAGCACACAATACTCCTGAAGTACAACCCTGTATGACCTGTTACTCGTGTCAGTCAGGACAGGTTGGGCTATGCCGCAGTAACAGACAAACCCAACATTACAGTGACTCAAAACAGGAAAGGCTTATTTCTCACTCGCTACATGTCCATCTTTGGCCTCTGGGGATTCAGCTCCACATCATTATTGTACCCACTCTGAGACCCAGGCTGATGACAGTCACTATCTGAAACATTGCTGAGGCTGTAGAAGAGAGAAGAGAGAGCTCTAGAAGGTCTCACATGGATAATTAAAGGTTTGCCTGGGGGTGGCAAAAACCACTTCTGCTCACAGTTCATTGGGCGGAACTGATCCCATGGCCCCACCCACAGGTGGCTAGGAAGTACAATCCCATTAGTGTCCATAAAGCGTGGACCCAAAAATACTCAGTGAATAGCATGAATGACTATTATATTACTCTTATGCTTAAAAAGCAAGCAAGCGAACTGATATATCCCCATGTTTTTCAGAATAAAGCCAAAATGTCTTAGGCTTCAAGGTCTTCCATCTTCTCAATCTAACCTCAAATTACTAAACCAGCAATATCCCCCACTTTCTACATCACATTTCAAAAAGAATAAACTACTCCCATTTGACTACACAAACGGTCCTCATGCATTGCTGCCCCACACTCCATACCTTTGCTGCTACTGTCCCTCCCATCGAATTCTAGCCATTTCTCCAGGCCAAATTCAAGTGATATCCCTTCCATGAAGCCTCCTACAACTCTCCCAGCCAAAAACAACCCCTTCTCCACGTGATATCTTTATTAGGGTCCAATCTGTTCCTCTTCATGGTACTTAACACAATTTCTCTTCTTTTATAATGAAGAATATTTATTATTTAGTCATAAGGCTAAAAGGGACTTAAGAGATCATCTGGTTCTTAAATCTTCCTCACACCACTGCCAAGTCTTCCGTCATCTGTTTAAAAATCCACAGTTCGGGGGAACTCACTACCTCCCAGGTAGTCCATTCAACTCCTCCAAACTTGAACAGCTCTGATTATTTAAAAAGCAACAATAAGAACACATTTTAAAGCCCTTCACCATATCAAGCTAGTACCTACGTGCCTCATTTCCAAACAAGGAAACCAAGGCACCATAAGAGAATAGGATGCTTTTTCTTAAGGAGCAAGGAAAATTGTGGTTTAATTTATCTCACTGTGCTGCTCAGAGGCTTCTCGGCTTCTGGACTATGATGTGGATAATCTCCTAAGAGACTAAGAGGGATGGAAAGACACCAAGGCAACCACCCTGCCTTGTTTACCAGAGAACTCAAGGGTGCCTTTCGCACAGCTGTGCTGAGTGGAAGTGTTTAGACAGAGGGCTGTGTGGTCCCGGACAGATGTGGCTGTGCTGCGACTCGCTGTCAGACTGTCAACCTGAACTGCTGGGAACACCAAACGACATGCTCTGGGTGGCCCGAGCAGAGCAGCAGAGGAAGCCTGCAAAAGACACTCCCTTGTTACCAAGCAAACACGAGGGCAAGAGACTACCTAGCATGCTGCATGGCCTGACTGACTTCTGACGGCAAAAACCACCAGCTGTGTCTAGAAAACATCCTTAGAATAGTCTGGTGCCTTCTCCAATTGTTCATGGAAAAACACAGCTCTTGAAAAGAACACAGACTTTACAATCACTGCCACTTACTCACTGTGTGTCCCTACATAAGTCACCTCACTTTCACAAGTCTCACCTGTAAAATGGGGCAAGTAACGCTTTCTCAGATTGTAATAAGGATCAAATGACAAACACAAAGGGCCCTGCCATGGCCAGGCTCAATAAATCATAGTTCCTTCTAGTCTTGCTTTAGACTATAGCATCCCAGGCTCCTGACCTGGATGGTCTAGCAGGACCTTGAACTTTCGAAGCCCCAGGCTGCCCCTTCTGCAGGTCTACTCCTCTCCGCTGGGTGAGGAGTCCACCAGGCCTTGGGGACATGCTCACCTAGAGTCATATTCAGCTTCTAGACCACCCTCCATGAGCCAGGACTCCAGAATTCCCTGCCCACATGGCCCTGAACCCATTGCTAGAAACTTGCTTCCCCAGGTCTGTGCTGTGGAGGACAAAACAGGATGTTAATGTGTGCATGGTGTAGGGATGGGCCAGAGTGGGGATTGGTTGTGGATGGATGTTTTTCATGAGGCTGGATCCCACGTGCACACGTGTCAGGCACGTATAATGCATTAGCAAGCATGGGTGGGAAAAGAAGGAGGCAAGCTACAAGCCAGGGGCCTCATTTTGTACACTTGCCTTAGACTTTGCAAATATTGGGGGCAGACCTTGTTCTCTCTCTCTTTCTCATTTCTGATCCTAATCTAATCTCATCTTATGCATGATTCTGAAGCTACAGTACTTCTTTCCTTTTTATGTCTGAGTAATATTCCATTGTAGATATATGCCACAATTTGTTTATCCATTTATCCATTGATGGACATTTGGTTGTATCCACTATTTGACTGTTGTGAATAATGCAACAATGAATACTGATGTACATGTATCTCTTTGGGTCCCTGTTTCCAACTCCTTGGGTATATACCTAAGACTGAAATTGCTGGATCATATGATAATTCTGTGTTTAACTTGTTGAGGAACCACAAAACTGTTTTCCTCAGTGGCTGCACCATTTTACATTCCCACCAGCAATATACAGAAGTTCCATTTCTCCACATCCTCTCCAACACTTGTTATTTTCCATTTTTTTAATTATAGCCGCTCTAGTGGGTGGGAAGTGGTATCACACTGTGGTTTTGATTTGCATTTCCCTAGTGGCTAATAATATTGAGCATCTTCTCATGTGCTTGTTGGCTATTTGTGTATCTTCTTTAGGGAAATATCAGGGATAACTTAATGGGACAACTAATAGCCTAGGGACAAGGAAAGGGAAGAAAGCTAAGAATAGCTTAAAGTTACTACTAACACCCAGGGTACTTCTGGGGTATCTAACAGAGCCAGTCCCCCATCTTGCTTCTGACCTGCCTCTTTGAGGCCCGGATGGCAAGCTCCACACCAGCAGAACCATTCAGGCATCTGCACGCCTTAGAGTCTGCGTCCACCACACACCACTCACTACACACAACCCGCTGAATAGCCCTACCCAGCCCCACACACACATAAACACACCCCATCCTCATTTTCAGCTCCAGGATTACATAGCAGCAGCTGAGACTTGGATTCCCTTTATGGGGCAGCCCCAACACGTAGTATGTGGTCTGGTCCAGGGCCCCAGTGAAACCATTCCACAGGATACACGAGGCACATTCTGCAAAGGCTGGAACCCCCGGGGCTGGAGAAGCGAGGGGCAGCCACATCCCCTCCAGGAGGGCTGCTCCAGGCACAGCCCTGCTGCTTGCTCCTTTCAACCTCTCCACCCATAGCTTCCAGTACAGAGAAAGGAGCTGTAGAGAGAAAACAGTCAACTTCCCTCCCCTATCCGTTTACCATATGGGGAAACTGAGGCTCAGAGGGTGAAGCACGTGCCCAAGGTCAGCCCATTCAGGTCTAGAGTGTGGGTCCTCAACTTCCCAGACTTTGCTCCTGGAGCACAATATGATACAACAAGTGTTTAGATATTCTTGTGTCAACACCACTAATTCAGGCCCTGGATTGAGTTATGATCAGTTTATTCTGTGCTTGGATTTTCTCACTACAAAATGAGGCTGGGAGTCCTTTACTCCCAGGAGAACCAATCAAGTGTGTGTGTGCATGTGTGCGTGTGCATGTGCACACATGCGTGTGTATATATATGTATATATACATGCTTTGAGCTCACTGGAAGACAGTAACTATACAGATGTATGTGTATGCTTGTACTTACACTTTCTTTCTTCGTGACCTAGTTGAGGTGGAGAACCATTTTGGGACTAGGTGAAAATGGCCCATACTAATTCTACCCATTTCTTCTTGCATGGTCTCGTCTAACAATCCCAGGTAAAATAAGTCCCTTTAACTCTAAAAAAGGAAGCAGATTTTGTTCTGTCAGGAGCATTCAAGTCACCCTAGGGGTAAGCTCATAGCTGCGGGCCTACATTTGGGACTGGGGTTATGTCAGTGAAAGTGACAGCTGGCGGATGAAAGCAACCTGGTGGCCTGCCAAGAGCCCCAGAATGGCACCCAGAGACCAGCGTTCAAGGACGGATGGGCCACCCAATCGCTGGAGTGGAACCTTGAACAAGTTACTCCCCTGCTGGGGTCCTCAGTTTCTCCATCAAAATGAAGGAGTTAGACTGGACTAGCAGATTTCAATTTTTTTAACAGCAAAAATCCTCTTTAAAGGGAAATCTCACGCAGATCTCCAATGAATAAAAGCAGTTAAAAATGGAACCACTTTCACTGAAGCCCCCCTCCCCCCACCCCGAAATATTTGCATAGCCTCCAGCTCACTGGAGTGAAACTCTTCTAATTAAAATAGTGTAGGGTTCTATGTCATGAGAGTAATCAGTTAGATCTAGAAAAAAAGAAGATAGGCTACATAGAGCAGGAGAGTGACAAGGACAGGGGCCTGGGGAGACGGGAGGGGCAGGTGGGCAGAGAATGGGACAGATTTTGGCACTGATGGAGTTCTTAGACAGCAGCCTGCTTTCTCGTCTCAAATTCCCAGACAGGAAACTGAGGCCAGACTTCTAAAATATAAACTTTGTAACTTTTTGACCCAGGAAGTTTTGAGAATCATAATAAGGAAATGATTATAGCATGCTTTGAGCACTTCAGAGACAAGCAGTATTTAAACACAAGGTATTATTACCCCCGCAGAGCTCTCCTTTGATGATCACTGTGCTAGAAAATGTGGGCAGACCACTTTTATTTTTCAAAACTCAGGTGTTTAAAAAAAATATTCCCATGTACAATACCTACCCTCTCCCCCTTATAAGCTAATTCGCAGCTTCCTTGTCACTAGATAATTTAAATGTTCAAAGAGATATTATACTAGCTTTATCAGCTAAATTGGCAGTCCCCTATTAAAGACGTCTATCCCTTCCAGCTCATTCTCCACCCACTATTTGAAGGCCTGCTAAATTAACAGTGAAAATAATATTATATTGGGGATTTTAAATGTCAGAACCAAATATCATTTAACAGATGTACTAGGTAGGAACTTATCTATAAGAGACCCTGAATAAATCAGGTTAGCCCTGGGGTATCGGGTTCCTTGAGTCAAATATTCTGCTGTTCAATCTCAGAAGTCAACCCCCCAAAATTCAGAATGTCCTGCTTTCAGAGCTGAGTGGGTTGAGCGCTCAGCTTCTACTGGAAGAGCACGAGACTCAAAGTCAGACAGGGGGTTCAAGTCCTCGTTTACTGAACACGGACTGTTGACCTTGGCCGATCATTTCACTCCTCTGGCCGTCAGTCTTCTCTTCTGTAAACTGGAGTAGCCTCCCTGCCCTGCCGACTTCACAAGGCTGCTCTGGGGATCAAAATGAAGTGAAGCAGAAAGCCCCGTGTGATCAGCTTGAGTAGGGGCGAAGAGCACAGCCTCTGAACAGAATCAGACAGACCTTGGTTCAAACCCTGGTCCTGCTACTTGCTAGCTGTGTGACCTTAAACAAGTTGCTTATCTGCCCTGAACCTCAGGTTTTTCCTCAGAGAAAGGAGGCTATTAATAGGATTTTTCCCATGGGTTGTTTTGAGGATTTAAAGCACAAAGCCTGGCCCATAGTAAAGGCTCAGTCAGCGTTGACACTTATTAAAAAGCTGTAACACTCCCTCTGCCCAACGGGTACTGTTGTTTCTCCCTAGTTCTGCTTTCAGTGCACAACAGACCTAAAGATAACCACGCATCTATTGTCTCTGAACCTCCTGGGTGCTCTTACTCGAACGAAAGGAAAAAGGAAATACATTGTGGCCCAGAATGGGGCTCTAGAGAAATCCAAAATGAGCTGTGGTCTAAAAGCGACTTCTCTCCAAGCCTATTTTTAACCAGCTGTGAACTTCTCTAATACGCCAAGAGTGATGCTGGGCTCCCTGAATAGCTCCACTGACGAGTTGCTGCCCGCTTCTGCTGCTATGTGAATTTATGGAGTTCTGGTCTCGCACTTCATTAAGGAAATAGACGATGGTGCTGAGACAGGGGGCCAGACACCTATAACTCTTGTCTGGATCTCCCGTTTATAAATATTAGGGCCTCATTCACAGAAGAGGAGCAAATGAAGAGATGTTATCACCTGCTCCTTTGTAGGGGGCTCTCCTTTCTAAGCTGTTTGCAACAGACAACTTTATTAAGAGCTCACCAAACCAAAGGCCTGGCCCACAGCACGCTCCCAACTTTGTTAAGGAGGCTTCCAGTTGCAAAAGTAACAGAAAACTCAACTAGAGTGACTTAAACAAGTGAAAGTTTATTTTTCTCACATAAAACGTACAGTGGTAGATGATTGCTGGTGCTAGCTTAGAGGTTCAGTGAAGTCACCAAAATTCTGTTAAGCTGAAATTCTCTGGGCTTTTCCCTCATGGTCACATTCTGGCTGCAGCAGCTACAACCGTTGTACATATAATCCAATGAGAAGAAAGAGGAAATGAAAATGGTGGCATCTTTGTCAGGGAATGAAAATATTTCTAGGACTCCCGCAGCAGTTTTACCCTTTTATCTTATTGGCTAGAATTGGGTCAAATGACCACCCTTATTTGAAAGGTGATTAGGAATAAATAAAAGGGTTGGAAGTGAAAGTTAGGTCAACCAAGAGTGTCTGCCACAGCTTCCAATAGAGATCTATCGGAAGGAATGAAAGTGAATGATTGAATAACGAGCAAAGAAGCAGATGAATGAATGCGTGAGACAGAGACCTACTCTTAGACTGACTCAGCTCACCTGCCATTTTTCTCCAATCCTCTATCCAGGTGTCACACATTTCCATCCCCTTGCTAGCTCCAAATATAGTCCCATAGTACTGTTTTTCCTCCTATATTTAACTTCCTACCCACCTGTCTAGTTTGTTGACTAGTATTGAAACCTTTTAGTGGCAAAGTGTGCCTTATTCACCCCCAGCATAGTGCCTGGAATATACTAGTTAATCTACAAATAATTGTTGCAATATTTGTTGAATATACTCTCTAGAAAAATTCCAGAAAACATAAGTGACTTATTGCTCAGCACATGCATATATGTAAAGCCTTTTATATCCCTCTTTTGGGTTGATCTATCTAAAAAAATAGAAGCAAGTTTGTTGAGGTGACACAGTCAATTAAACGTGAGAGTATATCAGTGTGGTTTCCCTTGCAAATCAAAGAATTCACACAAATTATTTTTATCCTGTTTAGTCTAAAATATTACATATTAATTTTCAGCATTAAATCTCTTCCTGGTTCTGAAGTCTTTGATCTAAACAAAGAGTGATTTATCAAAACCAGAGAAGTGTGTTAAAAACAAAAATTCATAAGAAGAACACTCTGGATAGGGTATTAGAGAGAGAGAGAGAGTGCCCAGTAATATGACAAGGGGTCCCTAAATGGATTATTGACTGACCTCCCCGTTTGCCTTGGGATGGCACCTGAGCCCCTCTCTTCAATTTCCCCCTGACTCTATCCCTCACCCCTCTTAGTAAATATCTTCATCGTATTGGGCCTTGGAAGATAATTAGGGCTTGGATATGCACACATGTGATAAGAACAGCATGGAAAAAGGCATGATGACAGGAAAGCACAGAATGAGAGTAGTTATCTGGGATTAGAGTACATGAGACCAGAGGGGATGTAAAGGAAGAGATAATGCTGGGGAATCAGATAGGGATCAGTTCATAATTGACAAGGGCTTTAAATTTGCAGCTAAAGACTTCAGACTTCATTGCATGAGCAATGAAAAGCCATTTTTGTGTGGAGAATCCTATGACTCAAGCTATAGTTTTATAAAGTTTCGTCTAGTAATAGACATGATTATGGAATGGAGAGCTGAAGAGATGAAAACTGAGGAGATCACTTAAAGCCCTATGGCAATAATCGAGGCAAGAGATGAAGCAGATCTGAACTAAGGTAGTGGTAGCATGAGTTAGGTTGAGGGAACAGCTGGAGGGTATATGATGCCGTTAAAGTCAGATGTGTAACCGGTCCCTCCACCAGGCATGCGGTCCAGACCAGCTGAAGAGCTATCTAAGAAGGAAATTTAGGAAAAGGGATTAAAGAGAGATATAACAAATCTCAATTATGGCCTCAAGTCCATCTTGAAGAAGACTCTGACTGACTGAACTTTTATCTCCCCTCATAGAAAGGAAGTGAGGGCATCTTGTTCTCATCGAGTTTATTCCCTATTGCAGTACGGGAACCAGATATAATAAGGAGAATGAGCAGATCTGCAGGGGTGCATAACAGATGTCTAATACAGTCCACCCCTTGTACCAGGGCAGATCCACTTGGCCTCACATGTTCCTTGTTTCAGTTCTGTGCGGATTCTGGTGAACTATATACGTACAAACTGACAGTCTCTTGTTCACACCAAACACTGCTCGTCTCCTACTCCAGGGCTTTCTTATTAACGTTGCTGCAGGACCAGGTCAGTATCTCTGAACACGCATGCACAAGCTGGAAGTGTAGGGGACTGAACACGCTGTGGAGTAAACCTTTGACCAATGGCAGACATGAGCCAGGGGACAAACGCCTTCTCTTTTCTCCCCTCATTTAGAGGGGAGGCAGTTTCTCTTTAGAGGCAGTTTCTCAGGCTGCTTGGGGCTGTAGTCCCACTTACTGAGCAATCAGTATCACTTAGTAATGACCAGCTCAATAACCATTTTTATATTGATTCTCTCTCTTCCCCACTTTGCTCCCTTTTTCTCTCGTGTTGCCTAAGTTGGAATTCTTTAATAAAGTAGAATGATATAGTTCGTCTACTTCAATTTTGACTTCTGGAGAACCCAGGATACAACAAAGAACAACAGAAAAAGTGCTGCTTACAAAGTACACTAGAGGGATAGTCAAGGATGTTTACTGCAGGATTGGTTGGGGGGAAGAAGGGGAAGAGGTCATTTAAAGGTCAAATGATTAATTCAATAAACGTACATGCATACAATGAAATACCATTCAACTATTAGAAACAACTTACGGGGCTGGCCCAGTGGCATAATGGTTAAGTTCGCACACTCCGCTTCGCGGCCTGGGGTTCACAGATTCATGGGTTCGGATCCCGAGTAAGGACCTAGGCACCACTTATCAAGCCATGCTGTGGCAGGCATCCCACATATAAAATGGACAAAGAGGGGCACAGCTCAGGGCCAATCTTCCTCAGCAAAAAGAGGAGGATTGGCAACAGATGTTAGTTCAGAGCTAATCTTCCTCACGCAAAAGAGGAATGGAAACAACTTAGTGTGTTTGCGTGTGCAAGGTAGTTTGAGCAAGAATGCAAATTGCCTAGCAGAGTGATCTCATTTGTTTAAATAAGATAAGGATATGTACTTTAAACTAATGTGAGACTAGTACATATGTTTTGCAATTAAGGGTGGCCGTGTGATAAAATTTGACCAATAGGATGTAAGCAGAAGTGTTATATAGCAGCTCCTGGTAACTTTGCTAAAAGATAATGAGTGTGCTCCTTTATCTCTTCTGTTATCCTGATGCCTGGAGTGTTCATGACATGGTTAGAATTCTAGCCAGTATCTTGGACCATGAGTATAAGGTCCATGCTTCAGGGATGGCAGAGAGACAAGACTGAGGATGAAGGGCACAAGAGCTCTGAGAGCAGAACTCTTGTCCAGAGAAAGCAGCCTTCATTCCAATTCACAAGATTTCATTTGCCTCTCTGCAGGGGCTGGCTTCAGGTTTGGCAGCCATGTGGAAGAAGGCTGCATATCAGGGACGACTGCAGACCTGGGCCCAACAGTGTCTTTCCAAACGGGTGTCTTCTCTCTCATCTTGAGTACAAAGTATTCCTTCTTTCATATGGTAGGATTTTTAAAAAGAGCCCACATTGGGGCTCTTTCTCTTCCCTCATCTCCAAATGAGAAGTCATTCCAGGCTTGGTACATGTCCATAGACAGAGTAGAGAGTTCCCTTGGGTTCTTCTGATAGTCCCGTGTTTCTGTTGGAGCTCTTCTCTAACAACCTTTGCTGGAGGGGTGGTGTATTTGTTCGGTGCATACACATCTCCCGGTCCAATGTCTGCCACTGAGTCATTTCTCTAGGGTGGGCACTGTGTTGTGTTGAAGAGGACATTCCTGCTTCTCCCACCTAGTCATCTCCCAATGGAGAGGGGGAGGTATTTGTTGTTAACCTGACATGGTCTACCTGTTTTCAGTGGCCAGAGTCTAAGGCACAGTTTTAAACTAGACGTCTCCTTCACTTGTCAATGACTCAAAAGAGACAGGTCCAGGGTGATCGATAATTCTTGGTGTGGACAGGGCTCCTAGAGCAGATAATCACAATTCCTCCTGGCATGCTTTGAACTGCCTTTTAATCCAGTATTATTCCCTGAAAAAAATAATAAGTTTAAGATCAATGCACCAATAGCCAAGCAACCCTGAATTATGTGTTCTTTCAACAGTAGAAAGTACAAAGAAGAGTATTACCATTGTAAAATGATATTTTGTCTAAACGAAGGGGTAAATTCTCATTCATCCACTTTGCAGAAAATCAGTAACAAACGTTTCTTTCCAAGCCATTTTCTTTCAGACTCCAAGCCAGCTCTGTGCCATGGCTTCAGCAGATGTTTCTGTATGTGGATTTGGGATAATCTACTATTTGTTGTCACTTGTTATCGTTTTGCCACCCTCCCTCTGCCCTCTCTCTGTGTGTAAAATGGTAAATTAACCACAATACTTTCTGCCTCTCTTGCCTGCACCCCCCCAGCATCCACTTCAGACTGCCACTGTGAACCAGACTCTGATGCCAGAATCAAGGAGAGCCTGGAACTCTCCCTGTGATGCTAATTTAGGCAAAGCACTCCCTACTCCCACTGTAAGGTAGGTCCCCTGCCCCACACCTTCCCTGCTTTCCGTTTCTCCTCAGAGCGGCAGGAAAGAGAGAGGTCGCAGCCCTGCTCAGCTAGTTCTTGGTAAAGAGTTCAGAAATGCCTTTGGAAGCTTAGGGGAGGCAGAAGAAAGGCAAGCTCCTTTCTTTGGAAGGAGCCTAATAGAAAATGAAGCTTGATATGGGAGTGTGGAGTAGTAATAAAAAGAGATGAAAGACGGGACGGATCAGTCTGTTCTTCACTATGTTCTTCATCTTCAGACCCTGTTTCCCTCCAGTGGCAACCCAGCAGCTGTCTTTTTCTCTCCCCTTCATTTCTCTTTCTTCTTATCCTGAAACACGTCTTAGAAAGAGAAAGACTTTCTAATGAGGCAAGACAAGCAAGGCATTAGCCCCTAGGACCAATTTTAGCACGGGCAGTTGAAAGCATCCCAGTTAGTCAGTGAACACTACCTGCAGGGCCCATCTGCTTGCCTTTTGAAATGTTTGGCCTTTGCTTTGAAACTTTTTTTTATATAACCAAGCATTCTCTTTATCAAAAGGGCTCTCTGTGGCAGAGGTAAGAGGTTGGGCTTTCTACATATTCCTTTGCTCTGGGAAAAATAAGAAAATGATGTTTCCTAAATTTTCAATATGCAGTCCTCCATAGCATCTAGTTCGTTTGTCATTCACTTTCTGAAGGCATGACACGTCCAAGGTGCTGGAGGGTAGAGATACAGAGATGAGTTAGACACTGTCCAGCACTTTAAAGGTTTAGTCTAGGTGACCAAAGAAAGGCACACACACAACGAACTTTAACACAAGATAGAAAGCGAACATTGTAGCTCTTATCAGGGGCAGGGGCAGAAGGAGTGGGGGTAAGAAAGCATTCTTAATGGAACCACCTTAGGAGTTTTTCCAGAATATGTTGAACTCCTCCCCCCTTGAGCTTCTTATTCAGAATGATTTTGATTGTTTCTTTGTTGGTTGTTTGGTTAGTTGGTGGGTGGGTGGGTATGAGGAGCCTCAGTGTCTCTCTCTCTCTACATATATATACGTGTGTGTGTGTGTGTGTGTGTATGTTAAGATATCTATATATCTATAGATAAATAAAAGTAGATATATCTACATATATCTTTATATATATATGTTTTTTAATTTATTTATATAAATATTCAAGTGATATTGGTGTGACCAGGCAACCATGAGAACTAACCCAACTGATGCATTCATTCATTCATTCAAGAAATATTTATGTAGTACCTATAACGTGCCAGGCACTGTGCCCTGGTCATACAATAGTGACCAAAAGTGACATGGACCATGTCTTCACGGAACTTACACAGGATTGGAGGAAGTAGACCATAGCCAAATAATCATGCAAATAAATATAAAATTACTAATAGAAAAATAAAATTTTAGAGGATCGTAGGGGAGGAGGGGGAATTGCTCCTACCTTGGGTACAGGAGGAGGAGGAGGGGTATCAAAGAAGGTTTTATAGATAACATACCGTTTTTGCCAGTTTTGAAGGTTGTGTGAGCTTTGGCTATCGAATGGCAGTAGGGGAAGGGAACTCCATTTAAAGGGCAAAGTGTGAAGGAGGGCAGCAAAGCAGAAAAGGGCAGGCTTTGGACTACGTTCTGGAGTAATGGGAGAGCCACTGAAGTTTTCTGAGTGGTGGAATAATTAGCTACACTTTAGAAAGTTAGTTTGACAGCATTGCAGGAAAGAAGGAGGGACAGACAGGAGGAAGGTAGACCCTCGGGCAGCTACTGAAATATAAAACAGAGGAGCAGTTCAGTGGGAATGCAAGAAGGAAATAGGTAAAAGAAGCATTGCTGACTTATAATCCGTAGGATTTGGCAATAACTAGATGATGAGGGATAGAGTGAAGTTGCTGGTAAGAGAGGGAGGAATAAAAGATTATCCCAACGTTTCTACTCTGGAAACATAGAAATAGAGACTTTCATGATGGGGGTAGGGAGTGGGACAGTAGATTTACAGAGAAATTCTATTTGGGGAATACCAACACGTCAACACAGATACTAAGAAAGAGGAAGCCCCCCTCATAGCCAACCTTTGTCCTTGTTTTCTATCTCTTCTTCTCCCACTCCTGCCCTCTTGCTTAGCACTTTTCCCACTCCATGTTAGAGGTAGTAGATTATAAATTGCCACAATTTTTGATAAGTTAGAAAACTTATCCCAGAGTATTCTCAGTAAATGCATTTCCCGTCCAGGGGCCTGGTTAACAATGGAAAATGTGCAATTAGGCATCCAACACCCAGCCAAGCACCTTCCAACATTGCTCGCCTGCCATTCAGCAGCGAGGACCTTGGTCAACTCACTTCACCTCTCTGTGCTTCACTTTCCTCATCTGGAGGAAACTGGGGATAATTATACCTATTCTGTCTACCTCAACAGAGTGCCAAATGCTTCAGAAAGAATTCAGAAAAGAGGTAATGAGCCTCTGCCCAAGCAAAGACAGGGGCAATCAAGGTGGAGAGTGATGAGCTCTGAAAGGCGGCCAAGCAGAGAAGAATGCCAGAGTGTGTTGGGCCAAGAAGAAAGGGTTGGAAGACGAGTAAATGACACCCTGAGAGGCTACATGCTTTCTCACTGTGCATCAAAGCAGATTTTGAGAGAAGAACTCAGGTCCTTAAATTCTGTTTTAGAGAGAGGAAAAAAGACTGCCATTACTGTGCCAGAGTCTGCTAATTGCCTCCCAACATCCAGTCTCTCCTTTTCAGTAACTGACTGGGCAGAAAATCAGTCAGCTGAATTTCCCAGCGTCTCCTGCAGCTTGATGCACCCATATGACTAAGTCCCAGTCAGTGAGAAGTCAGCAGATGTATGTGTGCCTTCCAGAAACTCTTCTTAGAGGGACAACTTCTCTCTTCACTCTTTCTTCTACTCAGCCTGCAGATGGAACGGTTGGAGTCTCAGCAGTCATCTTTGTCCTTGAGCTGGCCACGCAAATGGAAGTCACACAGTAGAGCAACAAGAGAGAAGGAGCCTGGGTCCTTGATCCCCGGGCCTGTAACTCCCTAGCTCAGGCCGCCTACCTCAGACGTCTTTTAGATGATTGTATTAGTTTCTGATTGCTGCTCTGACAAATTACCACAAACTTAGTGGCTTAAACCAAACAATTTTTTTTTTTTTTTTACCATACAGTTTGTAGGTCAGAAGTCTAACAGGCATCTCACTGGGTTAAGATCAAGGTGTCAGCAGAGCGTATTTTTTTCTCCGGAGGCTTAGGGGAAAATCTGTTTCCTTGTCTTTTCCAGCTTCTAGAAGCTGCCCACATTCCTTGGATCATGACCTTCTTCTTCTGTCTCCAAAGCCAGCAACCATCTTCACAATCAGGGCAATCTTTCTCATGCTGCCATCACTCTGGTTCTCTCTTCCAATTCCCTCTTCTACTTTTAAGGATCCTTAGGATTACATTGGGCCCACCTAGACAATTCAGGATTATCTCTGTATTTTAAGGTCAGTTTATTAGCAACCTTAATTCTACCTGTGTCCTTAATTCCCCTTTGCCACATAACCTAACATATTCACAGGTTCTGGAGAACAGGAGATGGACATCTTTGTGAGGCCTGCTACGCGGTGGTAGAGAAATAAAATTCTGTCTTGTCCAAACCACTGTTTTTCAGGTCCTTGCTGCCCACTGCTGAGCCAAATGCATTCCCGTAGCAGACACTTGCTGAATACCCACTCTGTATATGGCACTGCCATGTGGCAGTGGTACTAGCTGTGGTCTGAAAGTCCTGGATAATTCCGATACTCATGATCCTCCAGAGGCTGTGAGACCCACCTTGCAACAGCACCTTGCCCTAGAGAATCCACATGTCCACACTGATGTCACTCACTGCCACAGGAGCAGAAAGAGGCTGTTCACCATGGACTGACCACAACTCCTGCTCCCCAACAGCTGCAGACTTGCCTCAACACAGAGAAGGAAACTAAGGCCCAGAGCTTGCCCAAGTTCCCACAGCAAGTTCATGGCATTCCAAGACTAGAACCCAGGTCTCTGAATACCACTCTTGCACCATTCTTTTCTTTAAGCCACTCTAGATTTTTCAAGAGAGGACGTATTGGACATACTCCCACAGGTCTATGGTCCCAGGCACTCAGGTCACAAACCTTGGCACAGGCTGAAGACCATGTTTACCTCTATTGCAATGATTCTCATGACACCAAACATTTGCAGCATTTGGCTGAATTTTCTATCTCTGGGATACGCGGTAAAGTTTTCTGGTGTGTAGATTACCTGTTTTCCTGCCCCTCACTCTCATGCTCCATTTCTCATATTTGTTAAGTAGGGACCCATCAGGACTTAGTAGGACTTAATAGGTAACATGGATCTGAGAAGACTAAGTTAAGGGCTCAGGCCAGGGAACGTTATGCATTCCAGTGCTATCTCTGACTTTGCCCTCATCTCTTCGAGTGTCAGCATTTCCGTCTTAAAAAATAGGGAAACAGCAAATGTGCTTCAAAATAATTGCAAAGAGCAGCTAATAAAACTCATTGTAAAGCATATTAGCACCATACACAGTGTCACCTAACTGCTAATAATAAAACATTGAGCAACTAGGAGTCTAGCTCACCCCATTTGGCTCTGAGTCACACTCCCTAGTAACAATGAGTGAAAGTGAGGTGGACTAAACCAGGCCAGGATACAGAGCCAGGAGGTGCCTGCCGGTCGACCTAGCACGGAGATGTGCCTGAGAGCCAGTGGGCTGGGGAGACCTTCACAAGGCCGTGTGCCGAAACTCTTTCCTCTGCTGTTCCTAAAGACCTGATTTCCCAAGCTATCTTTGGTAACTGTTTCTGGTTTACACACCCCAGATAGTTGGAAAGACCCCCCTTATGCAATTCAAATGAGTTTGCTTTGGCTCTGTCTTCAATGGAAATGGAAAAAAGCTATTCACACAAACCCCCATACCCCTCCCCTTACAGTCATATCCTTTCTGCCGCCTGATGGTCGGTATTGAGATAACTCTTCCGTAGCATTTCCCAATACTCATTGCACATAAATGCAGTGGTTTTTTGTTCTTGTTTTAATCCGAGAGTTTTTACATTGAGTTAAAAATGCTAGTCTGAGAATTTTAGAGCTGCATGTGATCTTAAAGATCAATTCTTCCAGGGCCGGCCCCGTGGCTTAGTAGTTAAGTGCGCGCGCTCCGCTGCTGGCGGCCCAGGGTTCGGATCCTGGGTGCGCACCGACGCACCGCTTCTCCGGCCATGCTGAGGCCGCGTCCCACATACAGCAACTAGAAGGATGTGCAACTATGACATACAACTATCTACTGGGGCTTTGGGGGAAAAAAGGAGGAGGATTGGCAATAGATGTTAGCTCAGAGCCAGTCTTTCTCAGCAAAAAGAGGAGGATTAGCATGGATGTTAGCTCAGGGCTGATCTTCCTCACAAAAAAAAAAAAAGATCAATTCTTCCAAACATCTAGATTTTGCACATGAGAATTGAGATTCCAATGTATACAGTCTTGCTTATGTTTACACGGTTATAGTGTTGAGACAAAGAACTGTAAACAAAGCCTAAGGAATTTTGATAATAGCGTATCATTAAATAATATTTAACTTACACTAATTTCTAATTTTTGCATCCTTCACATAATACCTTCTGATATTTGTATGGTACTCTGATATTTATTTTGAGCATAAGCAGTCATCCCCCCTTCTTGAATAATAGTTGTTTACTCTTCTTCTGTCAGAGAGCTCATTTTCCCTCAATTAAGCATAATCCTGCACATTCATGTCAACTTCTCTAATTTAAGGGGTCATGCTGAATTGCAATTCTACTTTACTTGGCTTCATCTACCATTTATGGAGCAACTCCTAAAAGTGAGGCACTGTCACACAGTACTTCATTTGATTCTCAAAAAAGCTCTATCTTGAGGATATTATTATCTGCATTTTAGAGTTGATATAAAATGAGGCACAGGCAGGTTAAACAATAGACCCAAGATTGTCCATCTGCTGAGACTCATGTCTTCTGGTTTGTGCTCCTGACAGCATGTGACCTCTCACATAATGTCAGCCATCCCACCGAATTTTCTTATAGCAGACATTCAGGGAATAATACTCCTTTTCCGATATCTCCACATGGGTATAAATGTTAAGTGCATAATTAGCCAAGGCTGATACACAGAGGAGGTTATACACTCTTCAAGTTGAAGGTGAATGATAACTTCAACGCTCCCGATAATGTAGGTCAATGAGAAGTAAGTGTGACTTTTCTTTTCAATATATAATCTCATATATGTAGACAAGGCAGAAATGAAGACGGTAGAGAGTAAGGCACCACTGGAGTCTGAATGAAGGAAAGATCATTTCTAAGGGGGGGCAGGAAATGTCTTGGAGAAAGGGCCCAGGCTTCCACAAATGGAAGGACTCAAGCAGGAAGATGTTAGGGGCGAGGCTATTGACTTAGAGATTAAGAGAGGGCTCCAAGCGAGGTAGGGTTTGGTGGAAGGAGTGAAATGAGGAATGCCTGAAGGAACTGGGAATAATTCCTTGGAAAAAACAGATAATTCTGGGTTTCCATGTATCTGAAGGATGATCAAATCAAAGGAGGCACAACTTGCTCTGTAAAGTTCAGATTCCGAATATCAGCTAATTGGGCCTAAGGCTACATAGTCAGTAGGGGTCTCAGAGAACCAGGACCACAGCCAAGAAAGAGGCACATCTTTTCTAACAATTAGATCTGCTTAATAATGGCATGACTTTCTCTTGGCGAACTGAGGAACTCATCAGGGAAAATATTCAAGTAGAGGTCAGGAGACCCCCAGCCCGAGTAGCTGGGTTGTAGAAGGTATTTCTGCACTTTGTGGGGGTGTGCTTAGATGAACTCAAAGGACACTTCCATTTCTAAATTTCTAAGATTCCAAAAGTCGAGGGAGCAGACAATGACTCAACACAAGAAGGAACTTTCCAACTTGAAAGCTGCCCCAAGGGAGGCTGGATCTCCTCGGGGGACTAACCTGCCCTGTGCCAACAACAATGCTCAGCCTCCGCATGGAAGGGACAATTTTTGAGGCATCTTCTGACCCAGGTCTTAAACTGCACCTGAACAGGTGCTTTTGCATTTTATATTTTTTATCCCAAAAAAGTTCTTCAAGAAAAATCTTATATTCCTTGCAACCTTCCATCCTAAATTTTTCTGATTGTTGCACTATAGGTGGATTTTGCGCTAAATATGTGTGATTTGTCTAGTAAACTTGTATTTTGATTCAATAGACTCCGTATGTATGTTTATTAACTAATTTTTAAAATAATCATATATAAATTATTTAACTTTTAAATAATCATATATAAGCACATTTTGTAGCTTCGTTATGGTTTTTGTTACATATTCATGATCTCGTTTAATTCTCATGCAAGCCTATGAGGTAGATAGTACTATTGCTACTCTTAGAATGAGGAGAGCAGGTTATGGCGAGCATGAGGGCGGCCTGAGTAACATGAAGTGCTACCCTGGAAGCCCCATCTCCTGACTCCTGCCCCCGGGCTCCTCACACCCCCACCATGGGCCTCCCACAGTGACTCAGGGCACTCTAGAATTGCCAGTTTTCTGAGGAAGAAACTAAGACAACAAAAGGTCAGTTGATTTGGTCTAAGGTCACAGAGTTTGTCTGTGATGGGACCGCATTAGCTTTGAATATATGGACACAGCATCTTTATTTTTGAAAATCACCCTTAACTCACTCCAGGTCATTCATCTAGAGAATTCTGGAGATATAAACTGACTTCTCCACATCCCCTAACCACAATCACTGAGTCCCCAGTCTGTCACTCTGAGCACAACAGATTTCTTACTATTAATAACAAGCCAAAGAATGAACATCAAGATCCATTTCTTAAGAATCTCAGCCATTTCCATATGCTCTGGTCTCCAGACTTGCAAATCACACCTTGATTGGATTATTAAATATTGACATTATTTTTCCAAGTATCTTATTAATGGTTCTTTGTCCCTCAAATGAATATTGGGCAAAATTCTCTATTAAGAACCGTAAGGTAAGTCAATTACAATTAAAGCAACTAAAAACAAAATAAAAAAATCCTATCTTTCTAGTCACTTCTCTGAGATCTCCCATGCTTCTGTGTTTCAGCAATGTGGCCTACCACTGTGCCCTAAAAATACCCAGACTTTCCCACTTGCAATCCTTTATTCATGTCATTATCTCAGCCTGGAATGCCCCCTTTTCCTCATTCTCTGATCTATCAAAAGCTTACTCATGGTTTAAGGGCTAGTTCAACGTCACCCTGTATGAAGCCTTTCCTAATCCCCCCAGTTGGAATGAATCCCTCCTTTCTCCAGTTCTTATTTTATTAAGTCTTGTAGAGTGGGTTTTTTATTACATGTCTGTCTCCTATACTAAACTGTGACTTCTCAAGGACCCGAATCAAGTGGGATTCACGTGGGCCGGGTGCACAGGCTCACAGCATGCACTTGACATATGTTTATTGAATGAATAAAATTAACATCAAATGCCATTTCCCCTTTCCCTTTTCTTATCAGACATTCAAAGATATTCAACATCACGAGTGTCTTCCTGCTTACAATCTGTACCTCCTTTTCTACAAATATTCCATAAGGGGTAAGCAAGCTGCTACTGTTATGAAACATTTGCCAGGGATTGCTAGAAATGGTGCATAGTTCACTAATTCTGTTAAATCTTAAAGGTTTCCTTTCTGTTTTTCTTTTGATTACAATTCAGCATAATCTTTTCTCTCCTTGTTAAGCACTAAGGAGAATGCTCACAAATCAGAAATCACTGAATATCAGAGTCAGAGGAGAAAATCTAGTAACCTAGCCCCCCTTCTTTTATTGAGCAAAAAGGAAATTGAGCCTTAGAAAGAGTAAGTGACCTGCCTACAGTCAAATAGCAAGTTCCTAGCATGCTGAGACAAGGTTGAGCTCTCCTATCTTTCAGACAGGTGATCTTTGCAATTCTGGCAACTTGTTATATGGTTTAATTTCTAAAACAAGTCTGACCCCACTTCCTACTCTCAGCTGTGAATTCCATCTCTTCATTTGAGAAGAGGGAATCGCAGCTTTCTGATGCACCCTCAGTTAGCCTGATGTTCCCAAGGCCCTCAGTGGGCAAGTGGCCAGCCCTGGCCTCCTGTTGCCCCACTGCTCTTTGCTGTTGCCCTGCCCAGATCAGATACCCTCTCTTCTCACCGTCTGTCACCCACACACGCACCTCACTCCAGCCTCCAGGCCTCTGCTGTGGCTCTTCTGTTACCAGGGAAGCTCTCTCACTGTGCTTCAGATCCAGTGATTCATTTATGCCTCACAACAAACTTGAAATATGTAGCAGTCTTATCCCCACGTGAAGTACAGAGAGGTTAAGTCACTTGCTCAAGGTCACACAGTTTGTAAATGGTAGACCTGGCAGTCTAGGTTATAAGAAGTGGAAATAGGAGATGAGCCCAGGTCTTCCATCCCAAGGAGGCCCCTGCTCTTTCACATTCATTCCATTCTCTCAGGAAGTGACATCAGTAGTTTCCAAACTCTTCTTTCTTGAATACATTTAGGGAAAAGTTCTTACCTTAGAGAGTCACTTCCTAGGGCAGTTAGATGTGGGAGAGTTGGGTCTTCTAGTTTGGGAATTTTTTTCCTGCTTACAACGGCAAGCACAGTCATGATTAAAAAAAAAAAAAATCTGTAAATGAGATATTCACATTTCCTCACTAGAAAAATTCACCTTTAGGGTAGAGTATTTGATGGAAAATTCCAGTGGAGAAAGGAAAATTTCTCAAAGAGTAGTGAGCAATTGCGAAGACGAATTTTGAAACAGACAGGACAGGCATTTGGTAACCTCTGATATTTGTTACTGCAAATGCTAGGCCTTGCAGAGATAATAGCTTCAGAACAAATGAGTGTGTTAGTCAGACTTAAGAGGGATTTCGCTCTGGCTTTGGGTATAGACTTTCCCAAAGAAAAGTGTCTGATGGCCCAGTTCTCTAGAATTGTGTTCTTAGGTGGGCAAAGAAGCTGAGAAACAGAATCGAGCATCCTTAAATTAGAGCGATATGTACTAGGTCTTAGAGTGAGGACACTCATTGTTCAATTGATGAACACCTGCAGCCCTGACTTGGAAAATTCCTCAGGAAAAGAAGGAAAAAGAGAGGAAGGGAGAGAAGGAGCAAGGGAAGGAGAGAGGGAAGGAAGAGAGGACAGAAAGAAGGAAGGAAGGAAGGAAGGAAACAAGGAAGGAAGCAAGAAAGAAGAAAATAGCTAAATACTGTTTCTCTCCTCACCCCATTATAAAATTCTCAACTGTTATAAAGATAAATTCTATTCTATTCTAAACTCTATTTTCCACCCATAATACTAACTCTGTCCCCAACACACAAATACACACAAAAAACGAACGCAGGGAAGGATTAATATGTAGAATTACTCAAAAGAAAGTTTAGTGTTATTTGAAAACTCAGTGATGTGAGTTGCAGCTTATAAAACACTTGCATTTTGCCTCATCCTTGCAGAACTCTGCATGGAGCCATGGCAGTGTTGCACACGTTCCCAACGCCCAGCTTGGAGTGAAGGTGGCACTGTGCGTGACAGGGCTGGCCCTCTATGAGCTCAGCTCCAGCATCTCCCCATCCCACGGCAGAGGGTACTGTCCATAGTGGGACAGATAGAAAGAACAGATCCTCAGTAAAACACAGAAGGTGAAATGTATAACACACTATGCTGAGAGACAAGGGACAAGGCTGCAGTCTCAGTCACAACCATGCCATCACTCATTTGGTGATCGTAGGCAACCACTCCCTTCTCAGGTCTCAGGAAAATGAAGGAGCATGGCTAGATGTTCCCTAAGATCCCTTTCCAACTCTCATATCTAATGGCGTTTGTGATTCAAGTCACATATTTCACTGTTTCCCCACCTATAAGGTGGCCAGCTTGGACCAAATGACCTCTAAGTGCCTCTAGCTCTGGAAATCTGTGGTTCTGACTAAATCGGGGCTCACTAAACAGATGTAAAAGGAGAGAGGCTGGGGTTGCCAAAAGCATAAAGGGATTTCAGGCTGCTCCTAGTGTTCTAACTCAGCCGAAAGCATGAGGTTCTCCAGTACAAGTCAGAGGGTGAAAGGGTGAGGCTCTTGACCACTTGGGCACTGAGTGGGAGCTTCCCATGTTTGAGGTCATCATTCTCCCACACAATCCCTGCCTCTAGATATGCTGTTCCAGAAATCCTGATCATCAGAAGATTAGATGGGCCTGGGTTTCATAACTCAGAGCCCCTTCTAGGACCTCTGAGGTCATCAACCCCAAAATTCTTGCCATGCATTCCTGGTAAATAGTTTTCCAGCCTCTGCCTGAAGGCAGCCTATTCCATCTTAGAGGGCAATGACTATAAGAAATATCTTGGGTCAAGGTGTGTGTCAAAGTCTGTCTTCCTGTAAATTCTACCATTGGCCAGATATGTGCTCTGAGGCCTCCCGAGGCAAGTCTGTCCTCTCTTTTCCCATAAAAACCCATCAGACCTTTGGAGACAGAAGGCAGGTCCTTATTATGTCTTCTCCAGGATAAGGACTCTAGTTCTTCTAATAATGTGGTTTTCAGCTATCTTACTCTCCTGGTCTGTAAATTCCCCAAATTGTCAAACATGACAGGGGACTAGGGGGATGAAAGGACTAGGTTTGAATTGTGCATCCACCAATGGGCTGTATTCCATAAACACAGTTGAATTGAAGTATTTATTTAGGGTAAATAAAATGTTGAACACAGAAAGCTTGTAAATGATGAAGTGCTGTATAAAAAATTATTACTGCTGCTAGATATTACTACTAAAATTGACAATTACTACTATTAAATCAAGAATATAATCCAGTTGTCTTCCGAGACTACAGAATAGGAAAGGGGAATGTCGTCCCCTGCTCTGGACATTGCATTCATATGCATTCAGTCTAACACCATCGTAGCTATCTCGGTAGGCTATGTCTCAGAGTTAGTTTATCCTGAGCTTACAGACAACTAAATACTGCAGATTCATTACACATGCTGCTGTCAGCTAGGTTTTTCCAGTTCTTGTTATTGTAAAGTTGAGGAATTTACATTTGTCTGACATTTTATCTTGTTTGTTCACCTTTTTCAGACACTTTTGGACTATGATTCAGCCATCAAAAACAGTGCTTTCCATCCTGGCTTCATATCAGAATCATCAAGGAAATTTTTTGAGCATAAATATTCCTTCTAAGCTGTCAAGATTTTGATTCATTTGTTCTAGAGGAGGATGCAGGAAGCTATACCTAAAACAAGTATCTTAGGTGGTTATCAGCATATCAGGATCCATTTGGAAATCCAGGGTATTCTACAACCTCGCCTGCTCAGTTTCACCTGCACACTTGCTAACTACGATTTTTCTAGGGAACTGCCTGGAGCCTAAGAAGATAATTACATGACAGGGCAGGCAATGACTCTCCCATACCTTTTGCATTCTGTTAATGTTATTCTTTTACAAATCATTTACTTTCTCACTCTATGAAACAATGTAGATATAGCAACCTATAGGTGAGCAGGGCATATGGGTTATCAGTTACACAGAAGCTTCAAACTGTCCTGTTTCTTTTGTATCAGGAAGCATCCTTCCAGCCTATATCAGAAGTTTGCAATCTGTCCAGTCTAAAAGCCCAGAGAAGGTGATGATCTCCTTGGTCCATCTCCATCTTATTTTCCCAATGAAGCCCTCAGTTTGAGTAACAGTTAAACAGTCCTAGATGCAAATATCTTCTGGCTGAGAGATGACACAAGCAACCACTTGCTACTCCAATGCCCATGACAGACTTGGCTAATCAATCACAGTCCTCTTCCTGGCTAAGCCCAGAGGCAGCCTCCAAATCCTTTTCAAACTGGAGCTCACTTCAGCCAGTACCAATTGATCTGAGTAGGCATGTAAGTTGAAACCTATTTACCATCCCCAATCTAGCCAACACTTTACGCCTTCATTTTACAGGAAAGCCCCAGAAAGATGAATTTACTTGCCTAGTTCACACAGCCTTTTTTAAAGGGGTCTAGGAGAATTCCTGGACTACAAGGAGTCCTATGTTGTCTGCATTCTGTTTCATCCTTCATTCATTCAGCACACACATACTGAGACTCCTGTATGTGTTAGGCAAGCGTTGTAGGGGGAAGAAAAAGAAAGGAACAAGACATAGTCTTTTCTCTCCTGTTTGAAGTCCAGTAAGGTAAGATCTACACACAAATAACGATACAAGGTGGCTGCGGATGGAGGCCAAAGAAGCTCAAGGGAAGAAAGAATCACATGATCGTCATCCTAAGGAAAAGTTTCTTCTCATCTTTCAGGTAAAAATAAAACAAACAAACGTGAATTTACCATAATAAGAAAACACACTACATTAAATTCATGCCCGTGTCCACATGATCTCTTCAAATCTCCTGCGAGGTAAGGACCCTGTCATGTTATTATCTCAATAACACTTAGCATAACACTATGCACGTCCAGAATTTCACCTCCACCCTCAGCCTAAATCGTCTTATATTTAAGTTCTGCGCGTATAAGGGCACAATTGTGTTACTAAAGACCTTTTAAAATGTCTTAGCTCTGTGACTACTGGATTTCTTCATACAAATCTATGTTAAAAGGCTTTTCCCTCATTACTAAGGCCGTGGTCTACTTCTTATACACCTCTTAGACAAGAGCCTCCTTGTTACATAAATCCAGAGAGCATTTCTCTGGCCTGCTCAGGCCCTCAGAGCCCTACTATAAACCCCCGATTCATTGTTCTCAGAAATAGGCATTTCTGAAAACAAGATGCCATTTTGTTTCTGGGGTCAGAGCTCAAATCTTTCTTATTGCCTCTGGCTAGATGATATTCTGTTCTCCTTCCTCCATTAAGGATAAAACATGCCCTAAAATATGTGCTAATTAATACATCTGTTTGTCTTACAGAGCAGTTGAAAAGCATCTATTTAAACTGTGATTCACATTTTCCCTTTCAGCCTGTCTGCAGATTTTTGTGCATGAATCACATGAGGAGCCTGATTGCACTACTATTTTAAAGAGCCAATTAAAAAGTTCATTAAGTGATACTGGTGTGTTTTAGTGCAGGTAATAGAAGTGTAAAGTCACACGTGGCATTAATGAGCTGGAAGGTACAACTGATTTGATGGCAGAATTCATTTCTTCACCTTTCCAAAGTTGTCTTCTAGTGGAGAACTATGTGTCTCTACTGGATACAGGTAGTGGGCACTTAGTCTGTGCAGGGCACAGTTAGGGTACAAAAAAGTAAGTCACATATATGTACTCAGAGAGTTCAATGGCAATGGCTTTATTGTCACTGCTTTAGAAGAAAAGCTGACCTATATGTCTAAGTTAACACCAATGCCAAATGCCAAGTCTAAACTACATGACTTGCATTTGTCCAATCACAAACTTGCTCCCAGGATTTTGAATGCTTAGGGAACGAGGCACAGATGGAGGAAACATTTGCAGCTCAGGCAGTTCAGAGCACCTACACATGGACCAGACTGTTCCTGACATATGATCTTGACCTTGACTATAGATCCTGCCTATTGCCCATGCTCATTCTTTCAATCTCCCACTTATTTTGCAATCCCTAATATCACTTCCATGTAGTACCTTTTAACATGAGATAACCAGAGTTTGTTTCTGTTGCTTACAGCCAACAATCCTGATTAGTTCTAAAGGAGATGGCTCCTCCCTTAGAAAGCTTATTACAAATGAATGACAGAAAGACATCTTCTAGTCAGTTATTGAGAGACTGCAATCGCAGTATAACTTTATAACTAATTGCTGTACAGGAAAGGGACCAGCTGCCACATTAAAGCAGTATGTTTCCAGTTGCTAGAAAAGTTGAAACAAAGAAGAAGCAATCATTTGCCAGGGATGCTCTGGAAAGGATTCTTGGATTTGGCAGGAGAATGGACTAGAATCTAGTCAACTTGTTGGGAAATGTTTTCCAAATGCTAGAGACCTATGGTCCTAGTCCAGCTATGCCTCTCAGCTGGCTGTGACTCACTGAAGGCTCTCAGGCTGGAAGAGTAGGGACTTGGGCTGAGCAGCAGTGGGAAGGGCTGAAGTTAGCACATTTCTCTGGTCTCCTTGAGACAGAGTTAAATCTAGATCAATTACTTGATTGTTTGTGAGAGGCAGCGAGCCCCATTCTCAATGACAAGTGGGTACTCACCCCATAGTCATTTTTGTCTAACTCAAGATGCTTCCCAGTTGGTTCTTTGCACAATTTCAATAATGCCTTTTTGTTCTATAAAGAGCAAAATCTTATTCTGTTCCTGGGGCTGGAATCTTGAATCAGATAATCCACAAGGTAGCTAATTCACAGGCACACCATCTACAAGGTGGACTAGACTAGCCCAAGATGATCTATGAGGCCAAAAGAGGGTCCAAAAGGCATATTTTCAGATCCAACTCTAAAAGACTGAAGTCTATAATCAATGAATGAAGTTATATGATCATGCACGGTCCATCTTACTAGGTTCGTTAGCCATCTGTCAGCCCAGGTGCCTCCTTCTGAGCAGAGAAACTGGGGGCCTGGAAGAACCATGTCTTGCCTGACATCACACTTTGAGTTGGGGTCCATGCTAGAATGGCATCTCATGATGCCTAACACCGTGTTCTTCCCAGCTGTCTCCCACCCTGTTCCCTGTCACCTCCAGCCCCACCTGGCAGGCTGCTATCTTCTCAGCAGAGGCTGAGTGGGTCTCTGCTCTCACCCCGTCGGAGAGGTGTCTGTGACACTCATGTGTGGGGGAAGCTCTCCCTGTGGTTCCTGCTTATGCCAAAAACACCCTGGGAATATATAAAGATCCCTGCTTTGACACCTTCTACTCATACCAAGTATGCACGTGAAAAAAAAAAAAAAGTTTCAAACTAAAACTCACAGAGGTAGGGATTCTCTGCTATTGAAAGAAATTCCTTAACACATATTTCTCAGATAACAATTTATTTGACTGATTCTATGGAAATTTTTCAGAGCTAGAAACAGGGCCTAGGAAAGCAAGTAGTCCAAATTCTCTTATTTACAAGTGGACAAACTGGAGCTAAGAGCAGAAGGACGTTTGGTCAGTTAAGTGGGCTTTCCGCTGAATTGGAAGTTTTCTCTTCCTTAGGGGCTTCCTGAGGTGGTGAGGGTTTGCATGTACAACACAGATTAGGTGGCTAAAGAATACTGATACAGTGGCCAGCCCCATGGCTTAGCAGTTAAGTGCACGTGCTCCGCTGCTGGCGGCCCGAGTTCGGATCCCGGGCGCGCACCAACGCACCGCTTCTCTGGCCATGCTGAGGCCATGTCCCACATACAGCAACTGGAAGGATGTGCAGCTATGACATACAACTATCTACTGGGGCTTTGGGGGAAAAATAAATAAATAAATAAAATTATAAAAAAAAAAAAAAAGAATACTGATACATCATTCATTTGAATTCCAGTAAAGAAACTGAGTTACTTTCACCAAAGCCTTCCTGCAGGGCTGCTGGGGTGAAAAGTGGGGGCTTTAGAGCCAGCTTGCCGCTTTTAGCAAGGTGATCTTGGACAAGTTAACCTGTCAGAGCTTCAGTTCACCTATTTGCAAAACAGGGAGAATAAAACTTGCTGCCTCTACGGTGGGCAAGAGGATTAAAGAGGATCACTTTTGCAAAGCCCCTAGCCCAGGGCCGGGCATACCGGCCAGTACAAGTTTGTTCCTTTCCTACCATCTCCCCGCCTCACTTCTTCCTACCTTGGCATATGTGAGAGAACTGAAATAGACAAAGCCACAAGGAGGTTTTTCTTCTCGGAGAAGCCTATCTCCCCAATACGGAAGACATTTGGCCAAGGTTATTTGAGACACCTGAAAACCCGACCATAGATGTTTTTGGTAAAGCAGTGTGCACATATGAAAGGCTGGTGAATTTCAGGTGCCGGGCTAACTGATCAGAATAAACGTTCTTTATGTTCTAAAAGAGTCCTGAATAAAGTGTTCCTCAATGTTTGGGGAAACAGATGCAACAGGACTCTTCTTTGGGGACAAGATTTTCCAGAGAGTCAATAAAAGCAGTAATCCTCACTTAAGACCAAGGACCTGAGTTTTTATAAACTTCCTTATAGGAATCTTAGATGTTGGATTATCCAGCCTCCTAAACAGCCCTGCAGTTCTGTCTGCACCATTCCAGACACCTTAGGGACAGGAGCTCCCAATTTTATGACAGCAATTAGGTTAAAAAAGAATTTTTTTTTTTTAATATAAGCTACCATCTACCTCTTGTTATTTCCAACTTTTGATTCTACTTCTATACCTCTGGGGTCACAAGGACAAGTTCGTTCCTTTTCTGCAGGTTGGTGAAGGAAGAAAGCCATTGCTCTTCTAACATCAGGGTGCAAGACTTTCTACAAGAATGTTAAAACATAGGCTATTTCACTCTCTAACAATTAATCATAAATCTTGGTTTATGGTTACCATGACAAGTGGGCAATTATACGTATAGTATATAATTTTCCTGTGGTTGAGCTTTAAGTCAACAGAGTTATCAGCTCCCAAACATCATTGGCAAGGGTGAAAGATCTGGGTAGAATCAGTAAACTTTTGCCAGAGCCTTACCCAGTCTAAATGATCTCAAGCAAGTATCCGAGTCCAGGTCCCTCATCTGTGGAAAATGGAGATTAGGATGGAGCTGTAGAGTCTGTGGTAAAGAAGTCTGGAAATCTGAGTTCACATGTGTGTGGTGGGGAGGGTTCATTAACTTATTTTGGTTTCTGTCTGTGAATGAGCCATTTGAGCTATGTAAATGTCGTTGCACACATTTGTAGCCACTTGACACTTTCTTAGAGTGAAATCTTAATTGGGCCTTTAATACTTAAAAATTGATAAAAGAGAAGGTTGGTGTGACAGTCCCCAGGTCATTTCCAACTCTGTGACGCCATGTTTGAAACCCCCTGAATTTATGGCTCTGGTCAGCTCTAACAATTTCTTTATTCCAAGCCATAAGAGATATTGTAGTTGAAAGTATTTGAGACACTATAAACTGGACTGTACATGTAAAGGTTACTGTGAGTCATTTTGAAAGGCCAGTTCTTTGTAAATCCCGAGTATGTAGTTACCTCATTCCTAAAAATGTCAGAGCCTCTGCAGTGAAAACTCTGTCCCTCAGAACCACCCATTCCATATTTTTTCTCTGTGGTGAGCTTGTGCCCACACTCTTATAATGGCCACTTTCATCTCAGACCCCTCTAAAAGTCCCAAAAGGCCAAGAAGAGTCCTCAACTGTTGGAAGTCCTCAACAGTCCAAATATCTTCACTGAACCTAAGGGCAGATTTTTCTTTCAATGCCTTGCACTATGTGTATCAGGTGGTCTTTGCTGTGTAACAAACCAGCTCAAAACTTAGTGGCCTAAAATAGTCATTTATTAGCTCACAATTCCCATGGTCAGTAATTTGTGCTGGGCTCAGCTAGGTGGTCATTCTGATCAACTTGCCTGGGCACACTCATGCAGCTACAGTCAACTGGCAGGTTGGCTTAGAGCTGATTAGTGCTGGCGTTTAGCTAGGCTGTGTGTCTCTAGCATCTAGCAGGCTAGCTCAGGCTTTTTCACATGAAGTTGGGTTGTAAACAGAGCAACAGAGGGGAAGAGCAGAAGCTGCAAGATTTCTTGAGGCCTAGGCTCAGAAGTTGCAAAATGTTACTTCTGCTGTATTCTTCTATTGGTCAAAGTCACAAGGCCAGAATAAAAGGAAGGATAAATAGACTCCACCTCTTCATAGGAGGAATAGCAAAGTCACATTGCAAAGGTATGTGCATACAGGGATGGGTGAGATTATTGTGGCCACCTTTGCAAACACGCTATTGTCCCAAACAATGTCAGTTTTTGCTTAAAAATATTACACTTGATATTCTGACTCCCTGATATTTAAACAAGGTATAGCATACAAAAAACGCAATTGGGAACCAAACTATATACAAATTATAGAGAAAGTGAAAATAAATCTGAGTCCTTCATTTGTCTGGACTACTCTAATGCCTTATCTCTTGCCCACAGCTTCCCCACGTCTGGCCTGTGCACTCACTTGCCTCACTCACTTGAGGCTTCTGTTAGGATTTCAGTTTGTCACATATCACTGGGAAATGACCCGTGAAAGTCCTCTACTGGGGGATTCTCAACCCATGGCATGCATGGTTAAGCCAATGCAGTCTTCAGGCATGCTCTGTGCTTGATGTTTGCTGGCAACAATTACACGGTCCATGAATGGACTTTGCCACAGAGAGAAGAAAGTGGTCAGCTGTAAAAACACAAAAATGAAATAATGCATGTATACTAGTAAATATGCTTTGTAAAGATCACAGAGGGCTCTGATTTATTAATCTAAATCAGTTAGTTCCCCTCAGTCTCCTGAGACATATGTGATTCAATTATTCGCATGTGATCCTGCTTCACATCAGTAGGATTATGTGTATATGGTTTTATGTATCCAATCAGAAAGCAGCTTCCGGGCAGAGGTTACCATAGGGGACAACAACAGCTGACACACACAGCATGTACTAAGCACCAGGCACTCCTAATGCTTATACACATTGACTCGTTTAAGCTCACGGTAAGCCTATGAGACAGGTACTATTATAACCCCATTACACATTAAGTTCACAGTGGTTAAGTGACTTGCTGAAGGCCTGGCTTGTAAGTGGCGGAGCTGGGATGTGAACCCAAGCAGTCTGGTACGCCAGTACCTGGGCTCTTAACCACTATGTTCTACTGTCTCTCAGGGGACAGGTGACTTAGGCATATGGTTCCTGCACTTAACACAGATGCCCCTGGCTCCACCTATAAGCCATGAGGCTTTTCATAATTACAGATAACCCTTAGACTCTGATTCAATGAGTCTAGGGTGGGTATTCATAGAGTGGTATAGGATATAAAATAAGAACAGTGAGAAAAAATGTAATAAATTTTTTAAAAATATAATACAAATAAAAACATAATAGATGAAGTATAGGGAAGAGGATATATGGATAGACTGAGTGATCACTTATGGTTGAATGAACAAAATAGAATGTCTCCATCTCTATCTACGCAGCAGTGCTGACTATTGGACTCTGCTCTATATTGGCCACAACTTGTCGGGAGCAAGCCTCTCTCGATGCTTCTTAACTACAACACATTTAAAAGTCAACTCAACAATCACTGAAATGAATTCTAGGAGATAATATGGCACACGTATATGCAGAAACCATCCATAAACTGTAAAGGTGAAAATAAATGTTAGTTGTCTGTGTTATGGTAGATGATGTGTTATGTATCATCCCAGCTTACAAGGTATAACTGTGTATCTAATAGATTATCAATAATATTTCCATTGAATCTATTAAAAGTTGGTCATTTAATTGGAGCTTGAGATAAACACTGTGAAGTGGTACTTGCCTAACTGAGAACCAGTGTGCGAGGAAATTTAATTTTTGATTGTTTGTCATGATGATGGGCTCCTTCAGATTGCTGAGTCATGGGGCCCAGGCACTGGCCTGGTGACTAGGAAAAAGGTAAATTGGGGACAGCTGTGACTATAGACGGCGTGCCTCCACTTGAGAAGGCAAACAGATCAGAGAGGAAGCCTTTGGCTTTAGGTTGTTCTAGAAAGAAAAAATAACACTATAGCAGAGACTAGATGATATGAGAATCAAGAGAGAATCAGATTGAGCATTCTGTAAATACTAAGCATTATGAATAATTACAGTATTTTGACTTTATAATATTTGGAACACAACAACTGAAATTCCTAAAAGCCAAACTTGGCTTTATCATCATTTTAGGATTATGGAAGGCTAGATTTGGAAGGGGCCTTGGAGAACCCTTAATCCAAACTCATTTCTTCTAATTTTAGAGCAAACAGTTCCTCTGGATCCCAGGAAGCAAGTTGCCCAAGGTAGGATAGCAAGTTGTTCTAAATAAAGAGAGCTACAACACGATCCTTTGGTGTTTTAAAAAACAAACACTTATGTATTTTCTGGGGATTTCCATTTGTCAAGCCTAAAAAGCTACTGATACTTAAACCACTGGGTTCCTATATTAAGCAAATTCAAAGCCATGGTACACAACTGTTAAAAGATAGAAGAAATAGCATGATGTTTCCACAATCTTTTGGACGTGCCTCAAATCCTAGGACAAATTATTAATCATTCATTTAGCAATCACCTATTGATGCTTACTATAATCAGTGTATTTTCAAAACTCCAAAGGGTCCTGAAGAGCTCGCAGTTCAGCAAAGGCATTAGAATGTACAACTGCTACTACTATTACTACTAATAATATGAGATATGAAGCATTAAAGACCTGAAGAGACATACAGGGAGTTGAAGGAGGGTTAGAATACCAGGGTTTCTAACAATCAGGTAAGTCTTCATGGAGAAGCCGTCACCTTAACTGGCTATTCTCATGATGATAGAAAACATTTTTTTAAGTTTATTTTTATCTATAATAATCAGCTCATTCAAGAAAACTTGAAAAATGTAGAGATTTAAAAAATAATTTTTATTATTTAATAATTTGCTCTATTTCCTTCCAGTATTTTTTAACAGACATAGCTGCTTTGACTTTTTTAAAAATATTGTTCTTCTAATCATATTTAATTGGTTTTCTCAATAATGTTATACCTATATGAGAGATCGGCCCCGCAAGATAAATTTCTTATGTCCAATTACAGCATTAGTCTCCCAAGAAATAAAAAGCCACAATGAAAGGAATTAAAGGGAAACTGATCCAGATGCTGCTGCGAGAGGGCACCAACCTTCCCTGTTGCTGCAGAGGCATTGCCCCACCTGTTCAGTCAAGGATGATATTGACCATGTTCCTCAGGGATCTCCTGACCCGGTGGGAGCTCTGTCGACAGTTCACAGAGCAGTTTGCCAATCATTTAAACCATCGCTTCACCATTCCTGAGTTCCTAACTTCTGCTCCGTTCTGTCTGTGGAGTACGTCCTAAACCAGTGTTTCTCGGACAGTAACGTGCATAGGAATGACCTGGGACTCTGGTTAAAATGCAGATTCTGATTCAGCAGGTCTGGGATGGGCTGGAGAATCTGCATTTCTAACAAGCTCCCGGAGGATGCCACTGCTGCTGGTCCGCAGACCACACTTTCAGAAGCAAGATGTTAGAGTATTTTCTTTTTCATACCAAGATATCTTTTTGTTGCTTTCACACGAGTAAAACAAAATTCACTTGGCCAAAACCTTTTTCCCACAAATCTACATAAATATTGTTTTATTTACTTTTGACATTTTATTGTGGCTGAAAAAGCCGAGGCCAATGAGATTTTGATTCCTTTCTGGGTAAACTCTTTTTGCCACCCGGATGTTAAAAGGATTCGTGGTTGTCGTTTTGCTTTATTCCGGTGTTACAAACATTTCACCCTGATGTGTCTAAGTGTGAATCTCTTGTCTTGGATATTGCCTTAAATGGGGGGTGGACCTTTTGGCTTCCATTCTCAGGTTAACTTTTTGCAGCTGAGGGAAGCTTCCTCTAATTATGCTCCCCTGTTGTTTCTGATCCATAACTGTTCCTGACCAAGGTCCTGCTTTCTTCCTAAGGACTTTCCTTAATTCTCAGAATCCAATCTGAGACCTATGATTCTATGGACCATTTTCTCCTCTTATTTTAATCTCTTTAGGCATTTCTCTATAGAAGAGATTCTCAAGTTTATCCTTTATATCATTGACTAGATTTTTCCTAGTCATTTCTGCTCTTGGTTCTTGCCGCCCAAAGTGGATGTTAATTCTACTATTACACTTTTAAAATTTCCTAACATATTTTTCCATTTTAGCCATTTCCTACTTCAGTTATTCTGTTGTTTTTCATATTGGACTCTCTCTTCATTACCTATGTGCTTGTTTCAAAAAGGCATGGCCTTTAAGGTTTTAGAGAATGCCAAAAACTTTTTTGTCATTTTCTTCTGGTTCCTCCAGCAAATCATTTCCAGAAGGTTGTTCTCCCTCTGTATTTTCAGGATAATGTTCTCTTTTCCCTTGTTCTGTAGTGTAATTTGTCATTCTTTTTGTGTCTCAGCATCTGAATCTCCTCCTTCTCACTGCCAACATTTGGAGAATCACCCATTTTATGAAGCAAAGCTTATCTTCCATATAAAAACTGAAAATGCCGGAAACTCAATTTCTCAGTCTCCCTTGCAGTTAGGGCACGTGGATTAGGCTCCGCCAGTTAGATATATCTGCTCTAGGCAATGAACTACACAAGTGGTTCAAGCAAGCAGAAGAGAACTGGCCCACTCCAGTTTCCAGAGGCAGCCTGGCAGTAGTTCTAAAGGCAGCACCCAGTGTTGGGGATGTCGGTGATATAAGAAGTCACGTCCATGGCCAGCTGTGGCATTAGGAATGTCACCAGTGGACCAATTAAATAGCTTCATCCCTAGTTGTATAGTCTCTGAATCTGTTCTTTAGTCTCAAAGTAGACTCTGGCAGCTCCTCAATACCTTTTTAATGAATTTATTTTCTCCTTATATTGTCAGAGTCCACTTCATATCTTACAACTAAGAACTCTGCCAGATACAATCAATATCTTTTCAATAGACCCCATAGTTTTCTTATTTTCTGCTTATCATTCCTCAAACGAGTGGTCATCTGCTATTCTGACACAGTAGACCCTTGATTCCATTCTGTTCACCTAGGTCTTTTTCAAACTCATTCCCAGAGGAGAGCTGATGTCATACTCCATTTCTGGCCCAATTCCTGGTGTCTTGAGGCTTTCATCCTGTGCAGGTCTGTTGGTTGGGGCTGGGATTTCCTAGCTCTGAGAAAGTAGAAATAGAGGTCTGATGGGGAAAGGGATAGCTACCCAGTACTCTCTCTGGTACAGACCTTGCCCAGAGGTTCAGTTTCCTCACCTATTAAATCGGAGGGTGGGATTCAGTGATTCCTAAAGGCTGCATACTCGTATATGCATGCAGGTTGACCCACAGGTGATGAGACAGGCTAAGAGGGACCAGAGATAGGAACCGAACTCACACACTCCCAGTCCCACTGTTTAGAACAGCCATCCTGAGCACAGCTCTGGGCAGCCCATCCCATGCTCAAAAATCCCCCATGGACTTTAGATAAAGTCAATGGCCAGGATAGATTGCCTATTGCTCTGCCAAATGCTAATGGTTTTCCCTGTTTTTTTCTCTAAATTATGTCCCCTCCCCACTTTCGTCCAAATTTCGCTAGCTCCATTGCCTCCTCCCTCATAAGCTTATCTTTTCCTATTCTCCCCATATTCTATGCTCAATCCATTATGAACTATTTTTAATTCCCTGATCCTATCATGATCTCACAATTCCCACTCTTTGCTTGTGCTGTATCCTTTGCCTGGAGGACTCCTCCTTACCATACATTTCTTCATTTAATGCTTACTCTTCTCTTGGGTCTCATCTTGCCTACCGTTTCTTTTAGCAAATCTTCTCTGCACTCCTCCTCTGCAAGACTGAAGTGTTCCTTCTATGGACTCCCATGACACTCTGACTCATCCTTAACACAAATCACTATATATAGTAATTGTGTGTGTGCGTGTGTGTGTGTATATAGGTGTGTGCATGTGTATATATATTTGTTTAGAACATTGACTACCCTCTAGCAAATCCCTCGGCTATGCCTTATTCTCTATTGTATCCCTAATACTTAGTCAAGTGTCTGCAGGTACTTGTAGTAGGTACTTGAAAATATTTGTGAAAGAATAATTAGAAGTACCTCCTCCCCAACTCTGAACATGCATAGCACTTTAAAATACAATGACTTTCTTCTCTATGTGAAGTATTTATATACAGCTTATTAGACTCCATTCTTTTAGAGTAGAATTCATGATTGCTTCAAGTAAATGCCATGTTCAGGGGCTTCCACATTAAGGGTACTCAAGAAATGTTATTTGAAGAAGTCCTGTACTGCTGGGTAACCAAAAAAATCAACTGTCCAAAATGGGCCACTGTTGAGAGTGAAAGGCAGTGCTATTAACAATTTCTCTGAGACAATAGACATAAGTTGGGACTGTCCAGGGGAACTGGGACGCACAATCACCCTATTTAGGTAGCAACACCTCTTTGCCAGATCATTAATAGTTGTTCTGTAGACTTTGATTTAGGATAGAATGTGCTGGGTCAGGGAGAGCTTCTGGCATTATAGCCACTATCTAAATAAAAGGACAAACTGAATATGAAGTATTATCATCTCCCAGTCAAATAGTAAGCAGTGAGTTAGTGAGAGGGACAGATAAACTACCCAGCATTCTTGATTCTCTTTTTATTCTTTATCCCATGAATACTACTTGCCTTTTGATTAAGAGGGGCATATGCAATGGGAGACACTGCAATTTAGATAATTTTTGAACTGTAATAATTAGTCATCATAAAATAGAAGGAAACAAAATCAAATCTGTTTCTTCTACCTCTGCCACAGTGATCAAGCATAATCCTTTAATTGTAATCAAAGGCAGGAATAAAATGTCAAAGCCATGTTCTTTAAAGAATTTAATTGGAGATTCAGCCATCATCCCAATGCAGAAACCACTTTTTTTTCGTTAAAGAAAAAGCACTTAGAGCATTTAAATATTTGTTCAGTAATCCCCAGTTAAGAGCTTGATGAGGGAAAGTCTTCTTATCCATGCTCTATTTTGGGAAATCAAGGCTCAATATACATTGCATTTGGGTCAGTTTGTGGTTTAGTAGATCCATTGTTATCAATAGGTTGACAAATTAAGGGGTAAATAGACCCAGAGAAAATACTGAAGGCTAACTTTGAAAGGAGTGTTAGAAAAGTTGAGTGGGGATACGAAAAGCAGTGCTAGGAATTAGGGACTCCAATAACACTAGTTTCATAGATTTGCATAGTTTTTACTGTTTGCTTACACATTCATTGTTCTATCTGATTCATGCCATAAAGATACAGAGGAAGGCGGGATAGTAGATCCACATCCAGTAGATGAATGAATGAACGACTAAGGCCCTGGGACAGGAAATGACTTGCTCATGGTTATACCTTTATTAACAGAGTCGGGACTAGAATCCAAGTCTCTTGACTCCTTCCCTGAGCATCTTCCCCTGTGCTCAGTTATGTGGTTGAGTGCTTCATGTGTGCATGGTATGGGAGACCTAAAAAAAAAGTGACCTGTCCTACTTGGAATTTGCAAATGCCACTAAAACCATTCACACTGCTTATATTTCTGTTCAGGAAATTCTGAAGCATTCCAGTTCTTTCCTGGCCTGTCTATTATGCCATGTGTCATGGGGAAAGAGAGAGCTTATAATAAACTAGCCTGCTGAAAGGAAGCTACATCTTATAGCCAGAGTCTTCTCAGCGTCCTGAGCCTCTAGTTACACAGTTGCAGCTGCCTGATCTGGGACTAAAGGGGCCTCAGGATCTGAAGGTGAGATGTTAGGGAAGTGTGGTGCTCTATGAGTCAACCCGACAAATGAACTAATACCACGTACCTGACTGGGTCTTTGTAAGGTTCAAATGGAAGTTGAAAACACCAGCCCCTTTGGTTTAAAAAATCATTGTAGGGGTGCAAACATGAATTATTGACCTATTGTTCTTTATGGATTTCTATTTTTATTCTTTTTTTTTTTTTTGGTAGAATTGAGCTAATATTGTGTACTCAAATGCATTTGAATTTTCCTGGTGACCATACAGTGCAGCCCCATCTCACATCAGGGTTAGTGACAGAAATGAAAGCATACAGTAGAAACTTTTACCTGAAAAATACTTAAGAAGGTGTCATGTTGGAGCCCAAGCCAGCCCATTTTTCCTCCAGCTTTAGGACTAATTGCTGTTTGTTGGTTGATCACCAGAAGAAGCAGCTGGCTCTTAACTGGGGGCCATGCTGAATAAAAAATGGGTATCTTTAAACAACAAAATCAGCGAGGTGAGAGAGTGCACTATGAAAGGCAAGCAGAGATGGCAAGATCCAGTGTGGGACAGTAGGTTCACACCTTGCATCTCCTGGTCACGAGAACCCCGGTAGAGAGGACCACTAGTGGCATTTAAATTGTCACCTCTCTCTTCTCTCTGCTCGCACATGGAATTTGTGAATGTTAAATGCATAATGATAGGACTGCACTGTAATGAGAACCTAACCTCAGAGAAGGGGACAAATGGAAGAGAACTTTTTAGGGAAGAATTAGTGAGACTTGATAACTCATTGGCCAGAGGAGTTGGGGAGAGAGAGAAGTCAAGAATGACCCTGGGTTGTGACTGGGGTACTTGGAATGGGAGGTGTGGGGAAGGGAGATCTGAGGCATGTTCAACTTAGAGCCATGTTGAGTTTGAAGGTTCTCAAATAAAGGTTGGATAACCTATGGAGGACACTAAGTTTAGTCCACAACTCAAAAGCAAGAAATAAAAATTAGAAAATTGTCTATAAATGGGAACTTCCGATTAAAATTAAATTTCTTCTGCAAAGTAGGAGGAACCTAGACCCATTCAATTTGAGGTTTACCCTACTCTTTCTCTGGGAATGTACTAAAACAGACTGTCTTAGCTAACTGGGTGAGTGAAGGACCACAGGTTAGAACTATGGGTAAAAAAATCTCATCAAATATTTCAAAATAATATCCCACCATAAACCATCTGGCATGGATTCCTAAGAAGATTCAAGCGTCAAAAGAGGGATTGCAAATTTCCAAATATTTGTTGGTTTGTCTTAAAAAAGAAGAGCTTTATTGTCCTTGTCTTACTACAGACACATAGGAAAATTTAAAGGATATGTTATTGTAAGAAAATTTAGACAAGTAAAAAGAAGAAATCATCCTAGCATTTAAGATAACCACTTTTAAAACCTTGGCTCATACCCTTTCAGATCCTTTTTCATACATCTATACTTTTTTCTTCTACTTTAAAATATCATATACTTAAGAGAAATAAGAGTATATGACCACACAAAGAGTTGTACATGAAATGCTCATAGCAGCATCGTTCATAATAGCCCCAAATATTCAGCAACTGAAGAATGGATAAACAGAATATGGTATATCCATACAAAGGAATACTACTTGTCCATAAAAAAAGAACAAAGTATTAAGACATGCTACCACATGGATGAACCTTAAAAATATTATGCTAAGTGAAAGAAGCCAGATGCAAAAGTCTACACATTGTATGATTCTACTTATATGAAATGTCCAGAATAGGCAAATCTATAGAGACAGAAAGCAGATTAGTGGTTGCCTGAGGCTGCAAGCAGGAATGAGGAATGACTGTAAATGGGTGCAAGGTTTCTTTTTGGGATGATGGAACTGTTCTAATATTAGAATGCAGTGATGGTTATACAATTCCACGAATCTATTAAAAATCACTTGTATGCTTAAAATGAGTGAACTTTATGGTATATAAATTATACCTTGATTAAGCTGTCAAAATATGTATCATGGACCTCTTTTTTTTTTTTTTGGTGAAGAAGATTGGCCCTAAGCTAGCATCTGTTGACAATCTTCCTCTTTTTGCTTGAGGAAGATTGTCCCTGAGATAACATCTGTGCCAGTCTTTCTCTATTTTGTATATGGGACACCACCACAGCATGGCTTGATGAGCGGTGTGTAGGTCTGTGCCTGGCATCCAGGCATGCGAATCCTTGGATGCCGAAGCAGAGTGCGTGAACTTAACCATTACATCACTGGGCTGGCCCCTATCATGGACCTCTTTTCACTCACCTAAAACTACAGTTGGAAATATAAGTCTAATCAAATCCATGTTCTTGGGCAGACATGCTCTCTCCTGCCCTAATGCCTGCTGTGATTCCCCAAGAGTGGGTGAGGCTGTGTATTACAGCCATGAATGAGGCAAAGCACATCCTAAAGCCTAGCCCCAGATGCCCAGATCGCCAACTAGCAGACCTTCTTCAGCAGTCAAGCAGCTCTACACAGCTTTGTAAAGGAGCCAGTGAGGCTGTCAAGACCATGCCTGCAGACATGGAACCCTTGGATATCATCCTCTACCTCCTGCTGTTGTGTGAAGACAAAATTGTGCACTCTATGTTTGTGTTCCCCCAACAGGCCCTGGAGTGTGTCTCCAGGCTCATCGTTGCCTGCTCAATCACCATCAAAGGAGTCTCAGAGCTGAAGTAGCAGGTCCAGTCCATCCAGTGGTCCATTGAGAGGTCTCACCCAAGCTATCTCACTGACCCTTTCCCTTGGAGTTGGTATGACGCATTATCTTTGTGTTAGCATGTAGGATAGGGACTGCGTCCGTCTTTCTCAACATTGTATTTCTAGGCCTAATACAGTTAGCAGGTGCATAGTAGATACTTGCTGTTAGAATAAAAAGGTGGTATAGACTGTCCATACATTTTGTGTTTGAGCCACTTTGAAACTTTTCATCGTTAGTGGACCCCAAGAGGGATTAAACCTCCATCCATCAACATTTGCGCTACCATAGACCGGTGCCCCCAGACAGACTGTACTGCCTGACCTCTGAGGGTCCGTCCATTGGCTTCCAGGCCTAGTCACAGCTCTCCTATGTTCCAGGCTTACTGGAGGTCAAAAGCCAGTAGACTTGTGAAGAGGGCTGAGTTGGGATAGGCCAAAATACATGCCACATCCTATGATCTGGCAAGATGCAAACAGTGATTACTCTAGAGCCACTGACTGAAAACTGGGCTTGAAAACTGTAAAATTGTGCAGAAATCCACGGGAAGATACAAGTCATCATTTGTTCATCATCATCATTGGTTTGATTCATCTAAACCAATAAAAAAAGTAGTAGCTTGTGACACCATTTTTCCCTCAGAAAAGACCTAGTACTCAAAAAAACGAGAAAATATTCCTTTGGGAAGTCTGATGATGTACTCTTTTTTTTACATTGAGATCATTTTTTCCCATTGTACAATGATGTATGAAGAACAGAGAGCAAACCTTTTATAAACTGCTTCGTTATCTTTTTTTTTTATAATTTTATTTATTTTTTTTCCCCCAAAGCCCCAGTAGATAGTTGTATGTCATAGCTGCACATCCTTCCAGTTGCTGTATGTGGGACGCGGCCTCAGCACCGCCGGAGAAGCGGCGCGTTGGTGCGCGCCAGGGATCCGAACCAGGGCCACCAGCAGCGGAGTGCGCGCACTTAACCGCTAAGCCACTGGGCTGGCCAACTGCTTCATTATCTTTAATGCTGCATTTAGTAAAAGCCTTCCACTACTGTTTACCATATCAAGTTTTCATCTCTTTATGAAAGGCTGATGCTTATCTGACTGGGCTGAGTCACCATCACCCAGGGGTCTTATTTGCATCACACACTGGTACAATGGTCTTAGGAAGAGAACTATGCTCAACTATAGAGCAGGATACATCAAATACTAAAACTGTCACTTGTGCTTAGTTCTTCCTGGAAAAAGAATTTATTTGATATAAAGTTGCAAAATAACTATTGCTTTAATTCTGTGTCTACTCCTATAGCAGAATTATATCCTTAGATATTTTATAAAATTCATATATGCTAAATGTGAGAAGCCTAGAACAGTGCACACAGGGCACATTGTAACAAATGACAAATATTAATCCTCTTCCTCTCCCTCATCCCTTCTAGCACTTTCCCAGAGTCATGGTGTAAGACGGCATAACCAATCTTCCAGAGAGAGGGCATTAATTGTGTTGCTTTCCTGGCCAAGATGAAAGACTCACTCACTCACTGGATAACATTTGATCATAAGACCCTGGTACTGCCTTGGCTGCTGGGGAGAAGAAATGAACAAGATACGAAGCCCTACTCTAAAGGGTTTTATGTTTGAGAGGAGAAGATCAAACACACCTATGAAAAATTACAATGCAATGGGATAATCAAGGGTGTACCTTTCCTAGAAGATAGTGATATTATTTTCACATTAGTGAAGGATGGTTGAAGGGAATGAGCAACAGGAAGGAGATTGCTTGAGAGGGAGCTAATGGGACATCTGCATTTGTGGAGATGGGCCTGGGAAAGTATTTCAGGAGGAGGAAACTAAGTGAGAAGAAGGCCAGAGGCAGGAAGTGCAGGAAGCTCGGGGTGTGTGTGTGCGTGTGTGTGGTGAGGGTGGAGGGTTGGAGGTGCAGTCTGTAGTTGGAAAAGTCCATTAGGGCTTGATCATGGAATGAAGAAGGGGCAGCTGAAGATCCTGGGCTTAATTCGGTTGATATCATGGAAGCTTTGCAAGTTTTGGAGTATAATGTGGCATGCTATGCTTTGGGAAGATGAGTTTGGTCAACAAGTTGAAAGTAGCACCAAATTGAAGAGCTGAGAGCATGTTGGAAAACATCAAATCTAAGAACCTAATTGTATGGATAAAGAAACTGAGAAGAGACAGGAAGTGACTTGCCAAGAGGTTACACAGCAGTTTTAGGGCAGGGAAAGGACAATAAACCTCCCTCTCCTTTGTCTCTTCATGCCAGTCCTTGTCCTACTCCCAAATGGCCGGATCCTCTGGCTCTGTCTCTCCCTTCCCACTGGTCTGTTTACATCCAGGCCATTTACATCCAGGCCTCATCTCTTGAGCAAGTTATCTGACTTTATTTAAACATCCAGGCCCTATACCTTCTCCATCTTCCTCTGCCTCTGATCAGGAACAGGAAGAAGAAGAAAAAAAACAGTTGAATGCTTACAATAATCAAGGTAGGCACTAAGTTAAGGAGTCAGAGATGAATTAGACTCTCAGTTCAGTAGCAGAGAAAGACAAGATGACCAAAGACATGATCCAAAGTCATATGGACTGAGGGTTAGTACAGAGCGACAGGATCACTCTGTAGGGGAAATGCATCCATCAGAGGGGGCAGTAGGGGCGACAAGGCCTCTCAGACGATGTGATATTTAAGAGGAGTCTGAAGAGGCTAGGTAAGGGTTGCCAGGTGGATGGAGAAGAAATGGTGCTCTCAGAGAGAGAAGAACCTATGTAAAGGCAGATAAGCATGGACAGGTGAGGCGTGTTTGGGAAACCACTAGAATTTCAGTTGGCTAGAGGGTGGGGGCATGTGAAGGACTGGCAGAAATGAGGTTGAAAGGCTGTGAAACCACACGAAGTTCGACCACATGATGGGTTTGAAGCTGGGAAGAGGCATATCCGATTGGTATTTACCTTCCATCTTCCACTCCCCTCTTGTCCTTATTATTTTTCCAGTAGCCTCTTCATATCTTTTCCTCTTGGTCAGCTGTGGCAGATTATGAGTTCTGCACATTGGAGTGTTCCAAGTGAGACCAGACGGTCACTCAGCAGTGGGTGAGCAAAGCTTCAGGCCGCCTGGGCTCTGGAAGGAACCTCAGCTTACCCACATTCTAGCTCTGTGTTAAGTGCAACGTACTTAACCTTCTTGGGCTTTACTTCCCTCATGGACAAAACAGAGCAAATAATAACGGCAACCTCAGAAGCGTTTTGGGAGGGTTAAATGAAATGCATATGAAAAGTCCTTAGACTATTGCCTGGCATATCATCAGCATGAACAAAGTACTGACATGAGCTAACAAAGGTCTTTGGGTAAGGGACTGTACTAAACACAAGGGAATGGTGGGAACACAGCCCAGCCCTCCTCAAAGCCTTCTGTGCTGTCACTGGACCAAAAAGAATGCTTCTATAGGCCTTCAGGTGACCAGTGTGCAATCCTCCGATCACAAGACCTCTACTCCATCAGAAATTCCATGCTTCTTTTAGTCTCTGAATTGGTAAACCTGTATTTCCCTTCCATTGAGTCTGCAAATTTACACAACTTTCCCTTCTTTCCCCAGTCCCTGAATGCAGCAGGTTTTAATAGGAATGTTGAGAAAAGTGAGAAGACAAAAGAAACCAGAGCAGCAAATGAGAGTGAGCCTTTTGGTTTGGGTTGGCACTGATGACAACACAGCATGTGGTTGGTCAAGCATCCAATTTATGACTTTGCCTCTGATAGTCCCGGTGAGTGCCTCGTGAGTCGAAATTATCTTTTGTGATTAACTTTATAGAATGCTTGTGCTAACCCTGTGCTCACCTGAGCAATTCATAAATATTTCAGGAGGAGAAACACAGTGATCTTCCCCAACACACCCATACAACAGTTTCAACATAATTAGTAGCATTTCTGGATCCAATACAGCACTCTTATAATGTGTGTGATGGAGGAAATGAATGACTCTAATTATACCTTATTAAATCTTATTAATCCTCATTAGAACTCTATTATTCTTTATAAGTAGGTTACTGGGGAAAAGAAAAGAGAAATGCTGGTCCAGTCCCGTTATATCTGATGGGGATGGGGTGAATCCATCATTACTTTGAGTGATATCAGAATTTTTTCATATTAAACAAGAGCACTCAGAATGTTGGTTTGTTGGAATGCTGAAGACAGAGTAAGTGAATTGTGTTGTCTGATGTTTTTAAAGCCCCAGATCAAAATCTCTTTAAAAGCTGATATGTCCTATTTCAAACTATATTAGTTGCAAAGAGAAAAATATTTCATTATTGCGTGGAATAGGTACTCGTGACCTTATCTCTGCCCCTATTTTCATATTTTTGTCTGTGTAGATGAGAAATTGAGAGTAAGACAGATTAAGAAATTTGAACCCAGGAATGTCTGAATTCAAAGACCTTGAACAAAGAAAGTGTGCAATATATGGCAAGTTCAATAATATCTCTTACTACATTTATTTCTTTAATTCTTGGTCAAAGAAATCCCAGAAGAACCAAGTTTTGGAAGTGTCATGAGTAGGTAACTCAGTGTACCCTCAACATTCATGAATGGGAATTACGGCCTGCTGGAGGTCTGGGTGTCCTTGTTGGGTGGAAATATCACGGAATTAGTCAGGTGACCTGGACCGGGGGAGGTGAGTTCAGGTACTTTTGTGTTGGGCAAGTCACATTCCCGAGTTTTTTCCCCAAATGTAAAAGAGGGACTACAATTTGTCCTATCTAACACGAAGATCTAAGAAGCCGGTGAGAAAGTGCTTTTATGATGTGCTGAGTCAGGGATTATTTTAGATAACAATAGGACAGCAATACAAGGAAACAAAGTCTCCAGGCTGGAACGCCTTCCAGGCAATGGCAGCCGCGCATTATACACATTATGGTGACCCCTTGATAGAGTAAAGGGTGATTCTCATGGTTGCTCATATTTACAAACGTCAGAGGAAAAAAATTCGACTAAAACTTTCCAAGAACACGCTTGCCTTTATTGAAACCAGTTCACCCAGTTCGCAGACGTTTTTTGAAACTATAAGCACAAAGTACACTTTCCGGGCTTCCGGACAGGGCTGTGAAGTAAACGTTCAACTCCAGGGGTTCTTTTCTTTGAGCACCGGACAGAGGAAGTTGCCCTCAGGAACTGATTGTCATTGCTATTCAGGGCTCACTATCTATCAGAACCTTTCAGGAACTGATATCCGGGACAAGGGAAGTTCGAAATCTCTTCACAGAGTGGTCCGCCTTGTCCGCTGACATCTAACCTGTTCACTGCTGAGTGGGAAGGAGGGACTCAGGGCCCTGCCTGGGAGCGGGGGGGGGGGGGGGACATGGTAGGGGGGCTGAGCAACTGGGTCCCGCGCCTGGATCTGTGGCATGTATGACCCTGGACAAGTCATTTCTCTTCCGGGAGCTTCAGTTTTCTCCTGTGCGTGTGGACGGGTTGGAAGCTGGTCTTTGCCAGCTCTGACATCCAGTATGTCTTGAGTCTTGCTGGGAATCTAGGGCGGGGCTCACGAGTAAGATCTTGGAAGGGGATTCCATGGCAGAATCTCTTCTGCTCTGGCTCAGCGCCCCAATTTGGCGCCTTAATAGCAGGCGCAGGTTCCCCCCTCTCTCCTGCAGCCCCTCCTCTCGGCGGCTTCCTCCTTCTACGTCTCCTTCCTCTTCCTCCAGTGCAGGCAGAACCCCCCCCACCTCCCTCTTTTCCTTCCTCCTTTCCAAGCTCCCTGCATCCCCGCGTCTCCTCCTCTTCCTCCCAGGAAATAAATGCCCTCTGTGCGCCCACCTTCTGGCAAAGCCACCGCCCGCTGCGGGCGCCCCCTCCCGCGCCAGGCGAGCGTGGCGCGGCGGCCCCGCGGGCACACGCCTTCCCATACCTTACATGGACAAATGCGTGCAGGCAAAGTCAGGAATTCAGGCCCCTGACGTCAGCCTCCAGCTCTCAGGGCACCGCACGGGAGACCGAGGGGAGGGGGTGGGGACGGTGGGGAGGAAGGAGGGGGAAAGGCACCAACCAGCAGCCGCTCCAGCCTTGCCGAAGTTTCACTTTTTGTCTGTGGGTTCGCTCCCGGGCCCCGCGCGAGCTTTCCCGGGATAAGTAGCTTTAGCGAGCGGGGGAGAGCCGGGCGCTGCAAGGTAAGGGCTGGCTGCACGGCCCGGGGCCCGGGGCGCGGGGCGCGGTGCGGGGCGCGGGGCCGGGCCTCTCCGGGGCTGGGGACAATGGGAGGGGGAGTGCCCGGGCACCTCCTCCTTCGCCTCTGCCTCCGCCTCCAGCCGCCGCCGCCGCCGCCGCTGCCCCGGCTGCCTCCTCCCTGAGGTATTGTTGCAAATCCTCCTTCCTTCCCCCCACCCTCCGCCCGCGGGCGCCTCGGGAACCCCCAGCCGTCTCCGGGCGCGGGCGCCTCCGAGGTGGCAGGAACGCGGGCGCAGGGCGCGGAGTGCGCGCCCTGCCCGGGCCGCAGGGCCCGCGGTGCGGAAGTGCCAGGCGCGGCGCAATCACGGGGTGCACGCCATGGGGGAGGGGGACCCCGAGTTTTTCGGGAAGCGTCGACCGTGGGCTGGGCGGGGTTGCAGCCCTGCACCGCGCGCCCCCCGCCGGGGCTTTTCTGGGCGCCCAGGGGGCGGGGCCACACCCCGACGCTTAGAGCTTTCGCGGAATCACAGTTGTCACAGTAGAAGGGGCCTAGGAACCTAGTCATCCAAGTGCCCCCATTTTATAGTTGGGGCAACTGAGGTCCAGAGAGAAGGAAGGTGTCCCCCAAAGTCACTCTCTGGAGGCCGAGCCATAATTAAAATATATGGCTCCCTACTCCTGGTTCCCTTTTTCCCAGCATTTTTCAAGCACCCACTGTGTGCTAGGCGCCGCGCTGGGTTGTTGGGTCAGGAGGATGAGGCCTAGTTCTTGCTCTCAGGAAGCGCTCAATCAACGGAGGAGCCAAACCTAATGTAAGACAGAAAGTGCGAAGTGTTGGGGAAAAGGCGTGGATAAAGTTTTAAGGGGCTCAGCGAGAGGTGTTTGATTTCCTGGTCCCTGGCGAGGGATCTGAGATGGCCCTTTGGAGGGGGTCGCCCTTCTTCAGGGCTTTTGAAGGATGGGGAGTTTTCTGAAGCCAGACAACGACATGGAGGAAGGCCATTTGCGCGCGGGAACTGCAGACCAGAGAAGACTAAATAAAATGCGGAGAGTGCAGATGATACTGTAAATGTTACTGTGTTGGGGGGTGGGGTACGTTAGATGAGATAATCAGTAGAATTGTGCCTAAGGACTCCGACAGAGCAGTATCTTTGGGACTCTAGGAGCGAGGGGGACTAAAAGATCTCTCTGGCTTCCCGTCCCTTCCCCGGGGATCCACTGCCTTCCAGCTTTCAACACAAAATGCAAAAATGTGGGGTCATCTCTGGTTCTTTTCCTAGTACCATACTCACTTAACTTTGTTTCCAATCCTTTTTCTCTTTCCGCCATCTCCACATTTTCTAAATTGCTTGCCTCCCAAGAAAGCTCTTTCTCACTAAGTTGTTAGTGACTTCATGGCTTACCTCTCCCAGACATGTGCGTTTTAAGAAAGCCTGTAAGTGGAGGGAGAGAAAGCAGCTAACTCCCCCTCCCCCAGTCCTCACCCTCCCTCACTCCTACGGGGAAGGAAACAAAAATAAAGGCCCAGGAAGGTGGGTGCTAGTCTTAAAGGCTACAGTAATAAAGGTGGGTGGTGGGGAGCCAGAACTCCCAATAGGGTTCTCTCTACCCCATGACCAGCCTTCTTCCTTCCAGGGCTCCTGCCAGCACCAGGGGGCAACTGAAAGGAAGAGTGTATCTTACATTTAATCTTTGCAAGGCAGTCCCCCAAGCCCAAGACTAGGCCTTACAGTCTAGAATGTAGACTCTGGATAGGAGATAAGTAGTTGAGATTAGCTGTCTGAATGGTAGGAAGTAGTTGAGATTAGCTGTCTGAATGGTAGGAGGGAAGGCCTGGGGCCTTTGGGTCAGGCATTCGCCCAGGGTCACGCTCCCTGTAAGCATTGGGTGGGCCTAGAAGTGGCTTTCGGGGTGGGCAGAGGAAGGAGAAGCTGAGCTGCTTACTGTGGCTGGGACTGAGTAGGACCCTTCTTGAGGTGACATAGTCTGGTGGAGAAGTCATTGTTCTGGGGGAGTAGGGGGTAGACAGTTTCAGGCAGTGGTTGGTGGGAAACAGGGCTCGATTATGAAGGGCCTTAAAAATGCTAGGCTTGGGAGTTTGGCTATGACTCAAAGTCGTCATTTGAGGGTTTTGAGCAGGCTGAGATGTGATTGGGAGGGGAGGAATTGGCATTGGGAAGCCTTCTGCTGCCCAATTCCAGTGAGAGAGGCAATAATTTGGCCTACGAATGTTATTGTGGGTGTTTGCTCATTTACTTGACATATATTACTGAGTACCTATTATGTGCCATTGGCAAATGTGATAATTTTATAGCCGGTTCCTGTATTTTATTGAGACAAATAAATTGTATTTCATCAGTTCTAAAACACACTTTTTCACATTTTAATATCGCTGAAATTGGGTTGTCTTGTAATCACAGATGTGGCATAGTCGAGCAGTTTTTCATTCTAAGTTGGTAATGGTACATCTTACAGTCCATGGTTGAGCTTTGATAAAATTTGTAAATCATACCCTTTATGAATGTACAGTGCTTTGTGCTTTATAAAACACTTTCCTATCAAATATTCTATTTGAATCTGAAAAATTCCCTGAGAATTGGGCCTGGTGACACTGTCATCTCCATTTTAACTCTTGCCCAAGGTTACACAGCTAATTAGAGATGTGCTCAAAATTACAACCCAGAACTTTGACTCGTGGTGTTAATACATGCTTTACCCTGCTGTGGAACTAGCATGGGTTAATTGGGAACAGAAAAGTCTGATTGGATTTGATTTCAGAACTATGGTTTAAGATTCTGGATTGATGATGGGATTTTGGCCAAGGGCGGAGTGTAACTCAGGAGGACTGGGAAGTCCCCTTAGCCCAGAGACTTGCTGTGTTAAATAGAAAAAGGACAGGGAGATAGAAGATGCCAGGTAGGATGGTAAAACCAGAGAATGAAGCACACTGCTGTTTCTACAGAAAAGAGCAGAGCAGAGCAGTGCATGAGGCACACAAGTGTGGAGCCTACCTCCTGTGAACCAGGAACAGGCTGGCCCTGGGAGTACAAAGATGAGAGGACATGGTCCCTGTCTTTGAGGAGCACATGGGCCTGTGTGTGTGTGGGGAGGGAGTTCTGTTCTAGGGCTATGTTTTGGCTGCTCTGCACTGAGGAGAGTCAACCACAGAGGGAGTGATGTTGAAGAGAATCTTGAGGGCTACATAGGAGTTGCCCAAGTGGAAGAAGGACCTGTTAGCCATATGCACACTTAGGGAAGAAGATTTATTATTGAGGCTGTATTTTGAGTGGCCAGCATGAAGGGGGCTGTGGAAAATGGAGAAAGGGGAGGACTTTTATTTTTTAAGTAGATTTAAATTATCTTATAGGCTATAGAGGCCATTAAATGTATGGAGGCCATTAAACCTGGAGACTGACAGGAGGACAAACCTGGACAGGGGCTCTGGAACCATCCCTGGGATTAGGTATTGAGATGGTAATGCCGGAAGAAGAGTAACACATTTAGTAACTGGTTCGGTGAACCTGAGACTTTGACCCTAGGCAATAATTAGGAGTCCCAGCTCAGTATGCCTGTTGGTGGGTGGGGACTTTTCCTGGAGTTCGACATTGGAAGGCTGCTTCTTGCTATAAGAAAGCCAGGTGAGGAAGGGGGAGGTGAAGTTGTGCTTCGTGCTGGAAACTACTGGATGGAAATCCATGGGCTTGAGGTGTGTGAGGCAGGGGTGAGGGGAAGGGAGGAAGGCATGGAAGTGTGTTGTGGGAGTCTGCTCTAGCTTGCCTGGAGGCAATGGTGGGTGCATTCCTAATGGAGGTCACAGAAAAGAGAAAGAATTGCACCTCTTTTGACTTTCTACAAATGGGGTGGGTGGGTGGCCAGAGGGTTAATGGCATTTATGCTGGGAAGCAGGTAAACCACAGAATTGAGGCTTGAAAATGTTTATCTTCCTATCATTCTTTCTTTTCCTTTCTTTTTTTTTTTTTTTGTGAGGAAGATTAGCCCTGAGCTAACATCCATGCCAATCCTCCTCTTTTTGCTGAGGAAGACTGGCCTTGGGCTAACATCTGTGCCCATCTTCCTCCACTTTATACATACGGGACGCCACCACAGCATGGCTTGACAAGCGGTGCGCCGGTGCGCGCCCGGATCCGAACCCGGGCCGTCAGCAGCAGAGCACGCGCGCTTAACTGCTACACCACGGGGCCGGCCCCTATTCTTTCTTAATAGTAATAAAAATAATATAATTTTGAAAATTTCTGGAGTGCTTACCATGTGCTTGTACAATTCTTCTACTGATTCATTAAAATAGGTTTTATGATTATCGATCTCATTTTGCAGATGAGAAAATGAGTTTGGTTAGATAAGGTTGCACAACTACTAAACGGCCGAGTTTGGAACCTTTGCCTGTCTCTTCTGTGCCCACAGAACAAAAAGTGTAAATTGACTTTGTTTTTCTGTGTTCTTCCTTGGAATTTAATTCAGTACACATTCATTGGGCCTCGGTGGGACCACAGTTGAGGGTTTATGTGGGCGAACAGGCTTCTTAGTTCTACCCTGGTGCTGTCCCAGCCGCTTCTCTCTTAAGATGCTACCATTCCCTCTGCCCTCTGAGTGTTTTCTCTCCCCAAATTTAACCGGAGAGGACGGAGCCTCTTTAGCAAACCGTCTGCCCCTCCTAATACCATCCCTCGCCAGTCCCCTGTAGTGATAAGGATTTGATGAATCCCCATAGAGAGGCAGTTGGGGCAATAAAATAACAAAGTAGGGCGGTGGTGCAGGGTCTTGATCTCGTCATTGCCCTTGATCTATGTATGGCTCTTGTGACAATGCTAGATGTCCTCTGGAGTTGAGCCAAATAGCTCATGTTGGATCCTGCCATCCCCTGGTTCATGCGGACCCCTTCTTCTAAGAAGGCTTTCTGGCTCAGGACTCTGAAGATCAACTCAAGTCCTTCCAGTGGCCTACTTGCATCAGGCGGGTCATTTGCATTTTGATAACTCACAGATAAAGGCCTTTTCTGGTGAAAGGAGACAGACCCTAGGAAGGGCAAAGTAAGTAAGACCTTGGCTTTCTCATCTTTGAATCCCTCTGTCTCTGGTGCCCTGAAGATGTTCAGTAACATCAGTTTGTTAAATGAATGGACAATGTTTACTGCCACAATGTAAGCACGAATCACCACTTGACCATATGTATTTGCTGGTCTTTGTCTTCGCTCCACTCGATCACAAGGATGCCTCCTTTGTTAATGGCCGTGTTCTGGCACCGGGAGGAGTGTCTGGCACATGGTAGGCGCTCCGGAAATATTTGTTACATGAAGAAAGGGATTGACTTAGTTATTGCAACCAGAAGATAGCAATGATGGGGGAGAGGAACTGCTTTTGCTGACCCAGAAGCGTGGGCCTGTGGGGTCCCAGGACTGGACTCAGAATCATCTATGCAGTGGCTGCTACAGGTGGCGCTGGGCAGTCCCCCGTCGGGGTCAAGGTTAAGGGGTGGAAATGTCGAGTGGAATCTCTAAACAAGCTATCCTAAGAGTAATGCGGTTGAAACTGCTCCTTCACTTTCCCTCACACAACCAGGTGGTTGTGTTGTCTTTGAACATTCCTGTTTTCTTATCTGTGCCTTTGCTTCTGCTCTTTTCTCTACCTGGAGTTGCGGGCCTTTCCGTCATCTCTGCCTGTTGTGAATCTTTAATCCTTTGAGTTAGAAGCCAAAAATCCACCTTGTGCCATGAACCCATTCCTTCTACCCCACATACATGTGTGATCACATACACCTCAATCTCTTGTCTTCAGTTCAGCGCGTGTGTATTGAGTGATTACCGTATGTCAGACAGAAATGCTGGAGACAGGCTTACAAAGACAACTAAGGCTCTGTCTTCAAGGATCTTCATTGCAGCATAGGAGAGAGACTGAAATAGAACATGGTAAGGCCCTACTAGAGTGATGAACGCAGGGCTCATGGGAGCACTAAACAAGAAGTGACCAACCCCTGGAAGGCAAATGCTCATGGAAAAGAAGACATTTGGGTTGAGTTTTGAAGAGTGAGTAGGAGTTTATATGGTGTACAGGGGTGGAAGAGTTTTCCAGGCAGAGAGACCTTGATATATATGCATAGTGGTGTGTACAGTGGAAACTCCCATCTCTAGAGCTCATTTCCTGCTCCTTAACTTCTGCAAGTGAGCAGGAGAAATTGATATGCAAGTCCTTAGCAAGCCCTGTATACAGGTGAGAAACCATTGTTCTTATTATTTCATTGTATGCTAATTAGTAGCATTAGCTGTCTATGTCTGTGACTTTGGAAGACAACTGAGAATGAGGTTGGAGACCCCGGAACCCTGAGGGTCTGGGCTTCACCATGCACATATGATGGTGGGGGTGGGGTTGGGGGTACGGGGGACAGGAGGGCTTTTGTTACTTTTTGAGCAAAGGAAGGTGTTGTTGGATCTGTTTGTCAGAAAGCACTGGTGGCAGAGTGACAGCAGGTCAAGACCAGAGCCAGGGGCCCTGCTTAGGAGGCTCCTGAAATGTTCCAGGGTGGGAGACCCCGGGCCTGTACCAGGTCAGCAGAGCAGAGAGGGAAAAACAGATTCCAGGAGCTGTTAGCTATTAGAATTGTATCAGGCAGCTTAGTTCCTACTCTTGTTCTTCTAATTATTTGCCAGCTTATCAGCCTTGGCTGGAGAAAACTAATTTATAGACACCAAAGCTTGTAGGCAGCAGGAGAAGCAGTGAACTGCAATCCAGTTCCTACCTTGGAAGTGTGGGCTGGGGCTTTGGTGACGAGAGTGACCTGATCATCCCTCATTGTACAGGTGAGGAAACTGATACCCCGGGAAAGGGACAGACTTGCTCAGTCACCCCCTTGTCAGCTGAGCTGGACTTGAGCCGCGGCCCTCACTCCCCTGCCAGCCCTCTTTCCAAGGTGTTTTTGATTCTGTCTCTGCTGAGCCTGGTCAGACACATTCCTTCTCCACCCCGCCCCCACCCCCACCCCCAGGGGCTTTGCTTTGGAGAGTTTGAGAGGAGATGTGACTTGGAGATCATTATTACTGGGCTTGAACCTTGTGCTTTGCACTTTGAAAACAAAGTGATTAAGACAGTTCAGTTTGAGTGTGTGTGCAGTTGGGGATTTATTTCCTTTGCTGCCATTTATGCCTGTCATTTATTTGCAAGAACCAAGCTTCTGACTCCAGATAACTTCAAGGTTCCTTGCCCGTGACAGGCCCCACCCCCACCGCAGCAATCCCCTTTTATTTTTACTTATTTTTGCTTGCCCAAGGGTTTTCAGGCTGCCAGTATTAGATCCATGACCGGGTAGATCCTCCTGTTTTTTCCTTCCTTCTTAAACTTGCCCATTACAACCCATCTCACAGAACCCAATAGTATTTCATAGATCTCATAGCACTTTTGATGTGGCGAGTGCATTTTACAATTGTTTTTATGGCTTAGCTCCCAGTTGCAATCCAAGAGATGGATCAGCAAGATTGGGCTTGTCTTGCAGAGTGTGGGCAAGAATTCAGGGGTGAGGAAACCTTCCCATGGGGATGCTTGGCCTTAAGTGGCAGCGTGAGACTCCGACTCCCGTCTTCAAAGCTCCTGTCCTGCTCCCTAACTTCCGCAGGTGAGCTTGAGAAATTGATGTGAAAGTCCTTAGTAAGCCCTATACATAGGTGAGAAACCATTGTTCGTATTATTTCATTGTGTGCTAATTAGTAGTATTAGCTGCCTCTGTCTGTGACTTAGGATGACAACTGAGGATGAGGTTGGAGACCCCGGAACCCTGAGTGTCTGGGCTTCACTGTGCTATCATTCGGCAGTACCACCACCACCAGTTTTTGGTGTCGGAAAAACAAAGACCTGTGTTTGAGCCATCCACTGGCCCTGTGATCTAAAGCAAGTTCCAGAACATCCCTGAGCCTCTATTACCTTCAAATAGAGATCATATGGTATATCACAATGCATTTGTGAGAACCAGAGAAATTTTCATGACTTGATGCTTTATGAAGAGTAATATAATGTGTAATGAGGCCATGTGCTGTGCACATATGGCAGTTCCCGGTACCCAGCATGGTGTCTAGCATGCAGTGATGACACCTTACCCTACTGGTGGAGATCATGGGATTTAGACCCACATAGCTCCAACCTCAAATTCCAGCTGTGCCCCTTAATGGAGGCTGCTCCCTGGGGTGGTCACAGGCCCCATTTGGTTTACTGATTTTCTGATTTTTAGGCACTGCTGTAGAGAATAGCGTGCTCTGCAAAGTGGAATGAGTGCCACAGACGTTCACAGACATTTCCAGGCTGTGCAGAGAGACGGTTTGTCACCAGTGAATGGCTGTGCAGTGTCCCTTCTTCCATTGTGACCATCCCACTATCTCTTGGGTTTTGTTTGTGTTGTGTTTGGGTTTTTCAGCCCTGCAGGGCTGCAGTAATTGCTTGTGTCATGGCCTCACATCAAAGCCCCCTGTGCTAATGGACAGCTGGTGCTGAGGGTGGTGCTAGGCCTCCCTGAGAAACTGGTGTGGGAACCTTTCACGGGGCAGGTACGCAGGAGGATCAGGACAGGGCAGGCTTATTTCACTGACCTTCAAGAAGTGTGCTTTGGCCTTGTTCCACCCCCAATATGGGCACTTTTCCTGCCATAACCATTGTCAGCATTCCTTAGTCACTCAGGCCATTACACCAGCAGATCAGCTGCCATGTTGAGACAGCTTCAGGAGGTATAAGTCCCATCTCCCTTAGAAGAAGATGGCCATGGACGTATGTAGTACAAGTTTCTTGGCGTCTTTAGCAGACCACTTTTTGGATATTAAATGATTCCTGTCCTTAATGTCAGCATCAGTTTCTTGTCTATAAAAACAGCTGTAGCAACAGTACTTGCTTCACAGATAGAGGGACTGTGCTTTCTGGTTTGCTCAGCACAGCCCTGGTTTATGCCTGTGTCCCAGTATAGTATTAAGAGTGTCCCCTTTCACTCTCAGAGGTGTTCTGATTTGGAGGATAAATTGTCTGGTCACTCTTCTTGTTGGTGAGTATTGAGTGAAGTAGCATGGGTAATGTGCATAAGGCCAGGCCTAGGGTAAAAACTCAACAAACATCGACTGTTTTTGTTAGAGGAGATGTTAGGTGCTCAAAAGGTGTTTGTTCAGTGAACTACTTTTATAAAGGTAAGGTTTGAGGATGTTTGAAGGGGATGTCAAGATTGTATGCACTCAGAGTTTATTAGGGTTGATAAAAACATGTAAATACCTATATTCGATTTAGAATATAAGAAAGTGCCATGAGAGTGGTACAAATGGAGCACCGATGGCACACGTGAGTCCACTGAAGCATGTGCAGAAGCTTGTTGGAAGTTCTGAGTCATGGGTTAGACATTGAAGGACAGGAAGGCTCAGTCCAAGATGTGATGGGGCAGCTAAAATTGCTCTGGCTCCCAATGCTTAAGAAATAAGATTGATTCTCTGTCCGTGTGTGTACTTTCGCTGGGTTTTTGAATCTATTACTTTCCATCCTTTGGCCCATCTTGATAATGATTTCTAACTATAACTGTGGAAGGCCAGTGTGGTACTAAATTCTATGCCCAGAGGTCACTAACGTAACCTGCACATGTTCTTCCTAATGAATTTCCACTGAAGATGGTTCTTGTTTAGTTCCCAGGAAGAAAAACACTTAGTTGGCACTTGGAGCGTCTGTCTTGTTTGGTATGAAAAGGAATCATTTTCAGGAACTGCAGTAGGGAGTTGCCACCCAGAGGGTGGGGTGCGTCCTGACTCATGGGAAAGGCAAACTCTGCAGCCACCTGGAGGGTAAGTGGCACCTTTCCTTAGAATGAGGTGAAAGGCAGGTCAACTTTCCAGTATTCTGGTCCTTTCCAACCTTGAAATCTCTCTTGTTGGGCACAGCCTAGCAGCTTCACTTGAAGAATACATATTAGGGTTCCAGTAATGGCAACTGGATAGGACCCTTAAGATACCATCGATTTGACACATTTGTGTATTTGTTCATTTGACATCATGTGCCAGGTGTACTTGTGAATGAATGAGTGAAACTCTAGTCTGGGTTTTGGGGATGAAAACACGAATGCCAAAAATATCTGGTGGCTCTGATTGGACCACGGTTAACTCTGGGGACCTGGGGGAAACTTCACAGATGAAAAGATTGTCATTTGATTGGGCTTTGAAGGACGAGTGGGAATTTGTTTGGTGCACTAGAGGAGGAGAGGGTAGCCATGTCTGTGTCCAAATAACACGGGCAGAGATATGGAAGTGAGAAAGTGCATGGTGCCTTGGAAAATTGGAGTTATTGGGGATGGACTACATAGTAGATAGGCCATGGAAATGAGGGTGAAAAGATGGGTTGGGGCTTAAATTGCTGACTAAAGAGTTGAGACTGCACTCTGAAAGGAGCATCAAGTAAGAAAGTGAAGTGATTGGATCTGTGCTTTTGGAAAGTAATTGTTTACCGTGTGCTGGATGGATTGGAGGGGACAGTACTAGAGATGGTGAATGTACCGCAATAGTCCAGGCAAAAGATAAAGGGAAGCTGTGTAAGGGTTGAGGCAATGGATATGAGGAACACTTCACAGGTAGAAGAGAGGTCATCCAGTCTTCTCATTGAAACGAGAGGAAACCCAGACCCGGAGCAGGTGACACATGCCAAGTCCACAGTCCTCGTTCCAGCATAACCACAAGATCATCTCATCCTCTGCCCAGTCTCTTTGGAAGAATGACAGAGTGCATGATTGTTGAAATAGCTGTTTGTCAAGAGGAGGATCTCCGTCCTTTCTTATTTTTTAAGAATTCTATGAAATCTCTTAATTCCAAGTAGAATTGGCTCTTTCTAGAGTTATTGAATCTCTGATCACTGGAGATATTCAAGCAGTGGCTGATTGAGATGTTATGGTGAAAACTCAGGCATTGGTTCAAGACTTGATCTAGAATGTCTTTGAGGTCTATTAACCCTGACTCTTTTTGTTTATCCCTTCCTTCTTTCCTTCCTTCCTGGGAAAAGATACTTGTAACAGTCTTACTTGGGGGTCTTCTATCCATTTGGCTCCTCAGGAGCATTGTAGTCAAATTGGACAGAAGGCAGAGAGAGTTAAAAATGGATGATTAGGCACTAAGAACGGTGGGCAGAGTAGCAACGGAACAACCATTTTGGTGACAATAAGCTAACGCTTACCAGCACCAGGGAGATCTTTGCAGCCTAGGCCAGCCTGCATGATCCTAATCGACATGGAATCCATCAGTATAGTTAGGACACTTTTGACCGGTGGCCGTTTTTATAGTGCTTTAGAGTTAATCTTGTTTTCCTAAAATTACAGGTAAATCCTTACAATAGTCCTCTAAGTAGTTATTATTGTCCAAATTTTGCTGATCAAGAACATGAGGCTGAGAAAGATTAAATGGCTTGCCCAGGGCCCAAGCTAGTTGGACATAGAACCAGGACTTGAACTTGAGTTTTCTGTTAGCACAATTTCAGATTCCTCTTGCTCCCAGCCTGTGCAGATCCCCGAGACAGACTCTAGCTTTTGTTCACATTCATATCCTTAACATCCATTGTGCATCCTGATAGGTGGTAACAATTTAATAAATGTTTGTTGAATGAACATATGAATGAATGAATAATATAAATGAAGTTATAAATGACAACTTGAGTTTTAAGAATATGTTTAGTAATAGAAAAACCTAATTGAGCTCCTTTAAACATTAATCAGTGTGTTATCAAAAGACAATGAAAAAGAACTTGCTTAGAATACATTTACTCAACTTCATTAAAAAGAACACCAAAAACTCCCCACCAAAACTCTTTTACCTGAATACCTCTCTCTGATCTCTCACGAGACCATAACCCTAATCCGAACCCCCAAAAGTGCATCTCCACTTTTCTGTACATGGACGATGTTTCCTTCCACTTCATAGTATTTCCTTCTTTTTGCCTCGGCTTTATATTTATCTTTTACATAACTAAAGATTTGTTGAAATCAATAAATCCTGCTTTAAACATTACCCATGTGGGCACTAAGATAGTTTTCAGTTTTTTAAAAAATTAAATGCAATTCAATATGTTAAAAAATGCAGTGTAAACATCAGTGGACAAATAGCTTTTACTTGCTTCTAAATTATTTCCTAAAGACAATTATTTCTTTAGCACTTCCACTTTCCCTTATGGTGGTTGCCATTCTGGCCCTTGTATTATGTGGTTATGTGAATATGTATCTTATCTCTGTAGGGATGTAGTAGAAAATGCATGGATGGTTGGAGAGTCAGATTGGTTTGCGTTCAAATTATGGCTCTGCTATTTGTTAGCCATATAACCTCCGCTTCGGTGGCCCGGGGTTCGCGGGTTCAGATCCCTGGCGTGCACTGACGCACCGCTTGTCAAGCCACGTAAAGTAGAGGAAGATGGGCATGGATGTTAGCCCAGGGCCAATCTTCCTCAGCAAAAAAAGGAGGATTGTCATCAGATGTTAGCTCAGGGCTAATCTTCCTCACAAAAAAAATAAAAAAAAGAAGTGATATTTCGTTATTGTTTTAATTTGCATTCCTTTAATTACTAAGCAAATTTCTCAAGTAGTGGTTTAGAGTTTGTGTTTTCCCTTGTGTGAATTGTCAAGTGGTAATATTTAAAAATGGTCGGGACTGGAGAAGCTTGAATGAAAGGGCTAAAAATGGTTTTTTGAGGTGTCTAAAATTTAGTTTACATATTCATTCATTCATTCATTTATTCAGTCAATATTTATTGAGTACCTACTATGTGCCAGGCACTGTTCCGGAGGCTATACATACTACAAAGAAAAAAATAGATGAATAAAGTCAATGATCTCCAATCCAACCTCCCCATTTGTGGTAGGTGGGACCTAGAAGAGTGAGGTTAATTACCTAGGGTCATATAGCTTGTTCAGTAGCAGAGCCAACCATTTATTGGAACAGTAACTGTGATTTCATGTTTTGTATCAATAGCCTTTTAAACCATGGAAACATACTGGAAATTTCAGAATTGTGACATCCTAACAACATCTCCAAACTGTACCTACATTGAGAAAGCAGAGTCCTGATTTTTGATTTAGAAAATATCATCACCTGGTTCTTCAGTCTTATATATCACTCCTTCCTAGACTTCTCTGCCTCTTACATTTACATTCATTATTAAATGAATAAACTTATTGTTAAAGCAGGACTAGAAAACAAAATAACCCCCAACCAAGCAGTTTGGACCAACTGTGAACATTTCTGGACATGTTTTTGGTAAATGAGAAGAACAGATGACATATTTCTCTATCAAATAAAATAGTCAATTTAGATTTAATAAGGCAGTTATCTTCAGGTAATAAAAATTCAACTAACTTGCCATAACTATCTTGTTTAAAGTCAATTAAGAGCCTCATATTCTTTACTTGCTGGGTAAAATTTAATAGAACTTCAGTTAAGCATTTATTGCTTATTTAATTCAAAATTAAGTTAATCACCACAGTTGGTAACAACCACTGAGTATTTAATTAACATTCAGCAAACTATCTTATTAAGTCTAAATTAGATACAAACAGGTCTTGTGTATCCCTATCAGTTTGCAAACACCATTTCCCCACCTCCCACCCCAAAGGGCCTTTGGTTTTCCCGTAGCTTTCCTCTTCTGATTTGTCATCTTCATTTTTTTCCGGTTGACACCCAACTTGGGTGAAGGAGGAGGAGAAGAGATAGGAGTCCATCCTGTTTTGGGAACTTCTGGCTTGGGGCGTAGCTGAGAAACTTCCATTTCATTCCATTCCATTCCATTCCTCAAGAATTATTGAGCACATTCTTTGTGTAAGACATACTTTCAAACACTTAGCAAAATATAGAAAAGGTCATGTTGACATATTTGGTTTTATTTTCTCATCTTAGAAATGAGATAATTGGGTTTAGTTCCCTCATTTAACACACTTTACTGGCCTGCAGTTTGTAAGGCTCTTCACTGTGTGTCAGGGATATCATGATGATTTGGACAAGGCCCTTGCTCTTAAGGAAGGCACACCATCCAGTATGAGAGGTGCAGTAGTAGAAAGATTGGATAAGGTGCTGCTGTAGGAACACTGAGGTCCCTTAGAATCCTGTGATTCTGTAAGACAGTGTTTCCCAAAGTGTTGAATGTTCTATGAGAAAAAAGTCCTGAAGCTAGGTAAGTTTGGAAAAGTTTTGAGTTAAAATTAAATGGGTATACTTACCATGGGACTTTTCTGAGCCTTTATAATGCACACTGTGACCTCCCAAGAGGTTTGTTTCCCAAAGTTATTTGATCCTAGAATCCCTGCATCACCACCTTCCTTTTTATCCCCTAAGACATTTCTGGGGCTTAGGGTTCCAATGTGCTTTGGGAAAAGCTGCTGTGAGCCACGGGTTCTGTCTACCAGCATCTCAGCCTAGGAGGGGTGCTCAGGCATGCACCCTAGTAACTGATACAGGGTTGGAGGTTCTAGTTTTTATGAAAGGTGTGCGGATAAAGTGGGTGATTTCAGACATAGGGACTTCTGGCTGGGGTTGAGGGTGTGAAATCAGAACAGGCTTTCCTCATGGAGGAGAGCTGGGCTTGTGAGAGAGAGACAATTTTATATAAGTGGAGAGGCCTGGAAGATTGCCAAAGAGTCCTTGGGAACAGAACAACTGTGAAATTCTGACATGACTGATTTGGTTGAGACACCCCAACACATGGATACAACTTAGACCAGTTTTTGTGATAGCCTAAATCTGGAGAGGTAAGAGGCAGCAGACTTTTTGGTGCAGAACTCTCTGCTTTAGGCCTTGTTCCAACTGAGTGACTGCCCATCTGTGGAAGTGATCATTTCTGTAAGGCATTCTGACACTCTCTCTGGGGCAGAGCCTCTGTCTTGTGAATCACAATCTCTTTTAAGAGTGAGTCTTGGCTCTCTCGTGGATAGCTTCATTTTAGCAAGTCTAGTTTCCATTTGCCCCACCACATACCACTTTCTCCACCTTTCCTTCCTCTCTACCTTCCCTTATTCTGATGAATCCCCTTTGTCTTCATTTTTCATTCTTATCTATCTGTATCATCCTTTTCATCTAAGGCAAGCTACCCTTTTATCTTCTTCCTGAAGAGTCAGTCATCTACGTCATTTAAAATGATGCTACCGATTTTCTTCTCTCTAGTAGCAACCAGCAGATGGAATATGCTAGATGAAATAGAGGATGATCTACAAATCTGGTCCACCATACCATGAGAGATTTGACCTCAGGCTGTGTTCTTTCAATACCTACCTTGTTATCCACATCTGTTTGGAAAGGAGTACAGGCAAGGATGGGGAGATCTGGGTTCTATTTCTGGGCATGAGTTTTCCCCTCTCTGAGCCTCAGTTTAACCATCTATAAAATGTTAGGTGTAGACTAGGTGCACTCTTAGGTTCCTTTCAACTAAAAATGTTGAGTGTTAACGTTTGCTGAGTTAACATAAGCTGAAGTCAATCTGGATTGTTTGATCAGACATACATTATTGAGTCTGGCAATATGATGAAATGTGCAGTGAGCAAAGCTCCATGCCCATACATAGCAGGCATTCAGTGGAAACTGGTTCTTCTACACCCAGCCTCCTTCAGAACTCATTTTCTTTATATTGCCACTTTCTTTTTAGTCATATCTCCTTCTTCTCTGCCACTCAAGCTTCTCTCTTCTTTGCCTACACTCTCCCTGCTGTAAATTTTCCTCTCCATTCCCCAGCTGGATAGCTCCCTCTCCCCTTATCTCTTGAGGATTCCTTTTTCCCTTCTGGCTCTGCCCATGGAGAGTGTCCACTGTGGAACCTTCTAAAGACATATGGCTAGAGTGGCGGGGCAGATTGGTGAGTGGCCATCCTGGCCAGCTGCAGATCTTTCCAGGAGACTGTCTGTTCTTCAGAACCATTTCTTCATTGAACAAATATTGTTCAATGAATGAGATGAAGTCTTGCCCTTAGGGAGCCCACAGTGGAGGTAAGAAGCTTTCTGACTTCTCTTTGACAGTTGGTGGAAACCACAGCTCATGAGGAACATTATAAATTGGAGAGGAGGGGTTTTTGCTTTCTAGAGTTGGGCAATGCATTAGGTTCTCGGCATGGATTCTTAAGCATCTAGGAAAACTAGTCATCTGGAAAGCTTAAGCTTGTTTCGCAGACCTTGAAAAGGCAGCCTGCGTGTTTCATTTCACCATCGACGTGGACAATGCTTTAGGGATGAAAATGTCAGCAGGCAGCCTGGCAAGTGGCAGACCAGAAGGCATAACATGAGCTGGTGGTGCAAATCATCAAGAATGATGTGGCAGAGAACACGAGACACAGCACAAGCCCAGAGATGTCGTTCACATGTGGAGAGGCCGTTGGTCGTGGCAGTGAGGTTTGGTTCTGCTCCAGAAAAGATTTACAAAAGCTAGGAATGTACCTCGAGAGTCCTTTTGCTTCCTCTTCTTTGTATTAAACATAATACTCACCTTTCAGTCTTTGGGATTAATCCTTTGGATTTTCCCAGTTATATATGCCCACTTGAAAAATGCAGAAACATTTTGAAAGTTTTCATCTGTGTCACACTTAAGAGCATGGGCTCTGGACCTGGACTGCGTCCTGGATCAACCATTAATATCTTGACTTGTTGCTTAATCTCTTTAGGCCTCTGTTAACCTTATCCGTAAAATGGGAATAAGAAAATTACCTCTCTCCTTGTTGTGAGGATTAAATGAGTTAATACATATCAAGCCCTTAAAACAGAGCCTGACACATGCTAAGCACCCATTAAATATTAGTTACTGTTATTATGTGTTATCCTTATAGAGTCAGAAATTTGTGATTTGGGAAAGATATTAGATGAGTGGGGTTTTTTTTGTTGTTGTTGTCTTTTTTTCTTTTTTTTGGTGAGGAAGATTAGCCCTGAGCTAACATCTATTGCCAATCCTCCTCTTTTTGCTGAGGAAGATTGGCCCTGGGCTAACATCTGTGCCCATCTTCCTCTACTTTATATGTGGGACACTGCCACAGCATAGCTTGATAAGCGGTGCGTAGGTCTGCGCTGGGGATCGAAACCTGTGAACCCCTAGCTGCTGAAGCAAAGCGTGTGAACTTAACTATTACGCCACCGGGCTGGCCCTCTTATTGTTGTCTTTTTAAATAAACTTTTAATTTTGGAATTGTTTTAAGTTTATAGAAAAGTTATAAAGATTGTACAGAGAATTTCCATACATCCCTCACTCAATTTCTCTCATTTTTGACGTCTTTCATTACCATGGTACTGGTAAGAAATGGACCTTGGTACATTGCTATTGACTATACTCCAGATTCTATGCGGATTTCACCCATTTTTCCATTACTGTCTTCTTTCTTTTCCAGGATGCAGTCCAGGGTACCCACTGCATTTAGTTGTCATATCTCCCTAGCCTAGAGTGGCTTTACAACTTTCATTTTTTTTAATAGCTAGGGAAGGATGTTACAACCTTAACATTGAACGAATAAACTGGAATAGCTATGGATGGAGTGGGGCGGGGTGGGACCCACCTTTTTTGCCCTGCTCTTTTGTTTCTATTTGAAGGGGCTCTGGCAAAGCAGGGCATGAATATCGCCACAATCCAGCCTCCTTGTTTTCCGGGGAGGAGACTGACACACCAAAATGGAGCGACAAGGCTAGGTGAAGCTGAAAGTCCAGAGAAGGTCAAAAAAGGATCGTAGAAATGCCCTGATCCTGTCCATGTTGTTGAATGGATGAGTGGGCAACAGTTAGGGACTCTGGAAGAGCTGGGTTTGGATCCAGGCTCTTCCACTCTACTCCTCAATTTTCCATTTCTGTAAAGTGGGTTCGGCGGTCAGTGATACCTCACAGTACTTAACGCTCACAAAGTACCACCGTCTTACCTCGTGAAAGTTAAGTGAGCCAGGCTGCTTACTTTTAGCATCACCTGAAACATACTTGGTTCTTAACAAATGCTTGAAAAAAGAAGGCTTGAAAATTAGGAAACTTTAGAACTTATTTCAAGAAGACTGAGACAAATCCACGCAAAACAAAGAACAGTCGTTTGTCAGGAAATCTGTGACACTCAGGAATGGAACCAGTGTTTGAGTTTGTGATAAGCAGGCTGTACTGTCTGTTTTTATTCTTGGAGGCTTTATCATACAATACTACATTATGTTGCAGTCGAATTTCACACAAATTGAATCCCAAAACTTCTTACAGGAATTAAAAATACAAACTCGTGGGCAGTATGTGTTTTATAAATTATAGAAAACAGTAGTGTGAAGACATGGCGTAGTGAGTACAGTGAAGCCTGTGGTAGGCACGAGACCTAGGAGGGAGACATGGATGAGGCAGGAGAAGGCATGGGAGCGGGAGCTGGATGAGGTGAGCAGAAGCACAGCCTCGTGTTCAGTGCCAAGAGAGGTGGAGGGAGGCCATCTCCAGTGGGGAGGCTGGGTGAAGAAGCTGAGGGCAGTGACGGCAATGAACTCAGAGAAGTAAACCCTCTGTATATCCTGAACAATTTTTTTTTTATTTTAAAGACTTTATTTTTTAACAACAGTTTTAGGTTCACAGCATAATTGAGAGGAAGGTACAGAGATTTCTCATATCCCCCCTGCCTTCACACATGCATAGTCTCCCCACCCCATTATCAACATCCCCCACCACTGTGGTACATTTGTTAGGGTTTACTCTCAATGTTGTACATTCTGTGGCTTTGGACAAATGTATAATGATGTGTGTCTACCATAGAGTATCATACAGAGTATTTTCATTGCCCTAAAATACTCTGTCATCAACCTATTCATCCCTCCCCCCAACTTCAACCCCTGGCAACCACTGATCTTTTTACTGTTGTCCGTGAATATACTTTTTATCCTGCTGTGCTCTTGTTGAATGGGACCAACTGACTTGTGGAACCCCATCTCCATTGCTTTCCCTCCCTCTTGCCTTTGTCACAGGGTATCCTCAGTCAGATTGCTGTCTTCTGCCATCATCACCTGTTTGATCTGAATTCATCTTCAAGGTCCAGCACCTCCTCCATGAAGCTGGCCTTGATTTCCACCATTTGCCCTAAGCAGGAAATAATCCTTTCCTCTTATGATCACCCATGGAGCTTTATCTGTGCTGCTTGCCCAGCCCTGAGCACTTTGCACCTTCTGTTGTAGTTATCTATGTGTTCATCTTATTTTGGACTTTTAACTCCTTTAAGACATTCATTCCTGCCTGGAATCTTGCAGACGTATAGCAAACACTTGTTGAAGGGATGAACTGATGGATGGATGGATGGGTGGCCAGTTTTGACACTGCCCACACTTACCCTAAAACTTAGTCCCTTTAGAGTAAGATTTTAACTTGCTCATCTCCACATCCCCCAGAACCAGCACTGAGAAGGTGCTCTCTCATTCATTCATTCATTTGTTCATTCATTCCACCCTAGAGTTTCAGGTGCTATTTCAGGGTTGCAGCAATGGCAATGAATAGTCCATTTGTTGATAGTCTGCACGGAGAAAATAGCACTCTTTGGGATGTGTTTTCATACTTGTAAGGTTTATCTGGATTTTTTTGTCTTTTGACACTTAAGGACTAAGCAAGAAATGGTTTGTTTCATCTACACGTGTCATTGGTGTACAAGCAAATGCTCTCTCATTCCTTCAGCTGGCTTTGTGCAAAAGAGAGATTGCTGGGTTGAGAAAGGCACTGTCTCTCAGATTTTATGGCAGTTCTTTACTGACTTGCCTCAGGGATAAGCCTCCTTTCCAGTTTTTTAAAGGATGGTGCCAGGATGCCACAGTGCTCGTGGTTGGGCTTCCTTGCTAATGTTTTTACTTTTATTTTTTAGTACAGTGACAGCATGCATACCGCTGAGGTGGTAAATGGAAAAAAGAAGTGCAGCGGAGTAAACTGTCTGTTTCTTGGGGCCGTCTGGATTAATCACAGGAGGAAGCGTCACACATGGCCAGACGAGAGAGCCAGCTGACTTAAGCTCATGCCAGATCGAAATCAGAGGGTCAAAACTGGGAGGAGTTTGATGATGCTGAATTGAGGAAGCTTAGGGTTCTCAGAGTGGTAGAGCTGGAAGGATCATAGAGATCATCGAGTCTAGTGGATCTCGAACTCAAAGAAGCATCAAGTCATCCAGGAGGGTTTGCTGGGCCCCATCCCAGAGATTCTGACGCAGTAGATCATGAATTTGCGTTTCTGATAAGCTCATAGGTGGTGCCAATGCTGATACGGACCATTGACCTAGTCCAACTGCTGGTTTGTTAGTTTGTTATAGATAGGGAAATGAGATCCCGAGATAGGTGGAAAGGACTTGCCCAGAGTCACACAGCTGTCGGGAGCAAAGCTAGAGTCAAAGCCAGGAATCCTGACTCACAGTCTGTTCCACACTGCAATATTATTTTTGGTTCTACTGCAGAGTGCTAGCTAGGTTTCACCAACTTTGACTGATCTGGTCACAAACTTATTTTCCAGGGCCTTCCATTTGGCTATCTTGAACCACATTTTCTTATTCAGTTAACTTGTACTTTTGACCACTGCTGTTCACTAGAAATTGCATTTGAACTGGAAGTAGTGTAGTCCCGTGGTAATCTGAGAGGGTGGGCTTCAGCTAGTCAGACTTTGAGTAAATTACTTTTTCATTTTCTCATCTGGAATTGAGGACAGTAATACCTCTTAGGGCTGCGGGTCAAGCACTGAGCATGTGCCTGACCCTCAGTGCACACTCCATGAGTGTTAGCTCTTGTTGCAGTCATTATTACTGAAGAGGATAAGATGTGATCCTCCACCCTCTCATGCATAGGGGGCTTCCTGAGTGTTACAACAGAGTGAAACTGGGAATTAGTGGACCAGACACATGGCTTGGAATTAGGAGAGCTGAGTTCAAGTCCCAGCTTTGCCACTTATTAGCTGTGTGGTCTTGGGCAAGTCACCTGACCTCTCCAAGCTGTAATTTGAAGCAGGTAGACTTAGTCTAATAGGAAAGCATAATGAGCAAGAGGAAGGATGGAAATTGGGAAGAAGTGGGAATCTGTTTGCCAGGTGCAAATTTTGGGAATGAATCTTACTGAAGGAGGAGTTGAGTGGCCTGAGGCTTGGTGTTGGAAGGGGCAACAGGCCTGGGGGTGGTCCAGTGATGGTTGACTGGGCTGGCTACCCCAGAGAGGGGCTTGCCTGCAATCCAGGAGAGATGTCCTCACTCCCATGTTAGGGTCCTCACCAGTGGAGAGCCTCCAAGACTGGGAGGGCTGGTTGAAGTGAGGTGGGGACCACCATTGGAGCAGGACTGGGTAGTTGGGCCAGAGAGAGGGCATCTGCTTTGGAGTGGGCCCTTGAGGCACATTCGTGGTTCTGCACCCTGGACCACCACAGGAGGGTCAAAGACAGTGCAGTGATTAGAACCCAGGATTGACCTTGGCATTTTGATTTCTGGATTTATTTAGGAGCAAAGAGATTATGATTGCTGTATCTTTCATGATTGGTTCAGGAGCTGGGAGAGGCCTGGCTAGAATTTGGAGTAGTCCCAGGAAAGATAAAGATAAGGTCTTCCACAGCCTCAGTTTCCTCATCTGTAAAATGGGAGTGATGACGGTGATTATGCTGATGTTATCTATTCTGTCTGCATTAAGGATTAAAGTCCTTGTCGGTAGGAAGGCAATTCTTGGTTACGAAATACCTGAGAAGTACATAGTGTTCATATTACAGGAAGGCACCAGAGAGCTGGAGGAGAATGAGGGATGGAGAGATGGAGCTACCCACAGGACTCTGGGAAGTCATCCTGGGGGAGGACTATGAGAGCTGCTGCCCTAGGCAGGACAGGGATGCTGGGAGGAGGTGACTGTGATGATTGTGTAGGGTTTAAGAGTCCATGAAAATGTTGCTGAGCCCAGGCTGATTCATACTCTTTTCCTTTCATGCCCATAGAGCTTTTGGCACAGGGGCTCCGATGGGGCAGACACTGCAGCGCACCAGGTTCACAAGGGTGAGAAGAGTGAGGGGGTGGATGGGGCTCCTAGCGTGTCCAGGCTCTTGTCACTTCATAGCCAGTCTGTTCTTGGAGAGACCTCAGGGATTCAGCTCATTTCACTGACGGGGAGAGCAAGCCGCGCTGGCAAGTCTGTCCCCTGTCTAGTAGTGCCCACAGGAAGTGCCTCCTCCTCCTCTTCACAGCCCCTCTCTTCACGCTCCTCCTTCTTTCTCTATGGCAGTCCTAGTTCCCCCCTCATGCTGTACCCCAGTTAGGCCAATCACTCATGTTTTCCCTTTCTCCACCACCGTTGTGAGTCTCCTTTCTCTGTTGCCCAAGGACTACACTAAGCACCTTGCTGGTTGCTGGCTACTGTCGGCTTTTCCAAGGTCTTGGAATCTCCCTTTCTTCAGATCTTAACTCAAGACAATACAGTATCATTCTTCCAATGTCTGTCTTCTGCCCAGTGCATCACACTGCTCTTCCTTGTTTGGAATTAATCCCCTAGTAATCATTTACCTCTATGGTTCCCTTAGCTGTGGGTGACACTGTTGATTAGTCAGAGTGAGAATCCATCAGACCTTTTGCTCTTTGCAAATGGAGAGTCATAGCTGACTTGGGCAGCAGCAAAGGACATTTGTTGACGCCGTGTTTCTTGTCGGCCATTCCAGGGGCTGGGTGAATAAGATGAATAAGGCACCGTTTCAGCCAGCTAGGAGGTTGTGGTCTACACAGGAAACAGACATGCAAACCAAATTGGGGCAGCGGATGAAGTGTCGTCGTATGGGTGTGTATGTACAATATGCAGAGGAAGTGTCCCAGCAGCAGGGTGGTTGAGAGAGCCCATCAGGGTTGCAGATCCGTGACTCTGCCAACATGCAAACATGTTTGGCTACCGAGAAAGAAAAAAAAGAAGCATTTTGAAAGCATTGATGTGGGTCCTACCTAGCCACATTTCTCCCTATTCCCTATTAATCATGGAAGCCTGCTGACCCCCAGGGCTTTTGAATGTACCACCCCTGAAGGCTGTGCTGACTCTTCCACAGTGGCCTGCTGTTGCGCTGCCTCCTATCTTTGGGTGGAGCATCCCTCTCTGGCTCCTCCACATACCTCTGATGGGCAGCCTTCCGTAGTAGCACTGTGCTGTTTGCCCAGGCTCCTGCCTCAGCTCTCCGGCTGACTTCCTGCCTCAGTCCCAGTGCCACGAGGGGCTTGGAGGGCTGCCCCGACTGGTTTTTCTCCCTTAGTTTCCCCTGTGATTCCAGAGCCTCTGCCCCTCTGAAGTGCCCATTTCAGACACTTGTTTGCCCAGTGCATGCTCTGCCCTCACAGTTTCCTCCCTTGCTCTCATATTTCCATTTAAAGCCCTCTTGAGCAGGTCTGAGAGTCTCCTGCCAGCAGCATTCCTTCTGGTTTACAGGAACCCCATTTCTCATCCTGCTAGGAATCCAGCCGTGAAGGGGACTTCAGCACAGCCTCTCTGCAGCCTCTTCTCCTCCAAGATCATGACCTCCGGCTGGAGAAGTGACCCTCCTGGCCCTGACTTACGTCATCCCCCTTGTCCCTGTTGTGTGAGGCTTTCTTCCTCTTCCTCCTCTTCCAATCAGCCTCATCCTGCCTTGGATCCATTGGACAGAGAATGGCACCTTCAGTCAGACCTTGTTCTTTGCCTGGCGTCTGTGTCGGACGATCAGAAGTAACATGTGAAGCAACATGGAGGGTTGGTTGGGTCTACTTTTAGGAGGAAATCAGAATGGCCCTCTAGCAATGTCTGGGGCAATAAGCATGTGTTGGTTTGATTTGCCAATTAATTTTATTTCTAGATACAAATATATGCACAGCTCTGTTAGGAGAAGATTAAGGAGAACTGTTTTGTGAGTGGAACCGAGTGGAAGACGCTTACCAGTTTTCTTCCTGCCCTGCCCGACGTGGGCTTCCTCCATCTGACTCTGCTTCGGGGAAAGCATTTCTCCTTCAGCTTCCCAGCTGGCTTCCTGCCTTTTCACGCACCATCTCCCATGGCCTGTGGGTAAAATCCTCCCCATGCACACCTGCCATCATCTGACCTTGCCTCGGTTCCAGGATTGTCTCCTGCCATCCCTGCCAGTCACACTCTGTGCTTCAGCTTCCCTGAGTGTGTTACTGGTCACACTGGCTTGCACATCAGTGTGTCTTAACATGTGCTTTCCTGTTGGCCGGAGGCCCCTTTGTTTCCATCTGGTGAACGCCTGCTCAGCCCTCAAAATGCAGCACAGATATCTTCTGCTCTCGATCCTCCCCTCAATCCCTCAGGAAGAACTGTGAGCAAAAACCAATCCACATTTTATTATGTGTGGTATTGTTCTAAGAGTATACATGCTCATAATTAAATATTTCAAAAGTATAGAACCAAAGAAAGAAGAAAATGAGAATCACTCCTAAATCCACTAGTTAGATACAATCACCTTTTATGTTTTTACTATTCTTGAGTAGTTCCTTTCATTACTTTTTGTGAATTTGCATTTTACTGACATGATGTCTTACTGTATATACAGTTTTAAATGTTGCCATTTCACCCAACAATAGAGCACGGGCACCTTCTCACGGCGTTAGGAATTCTTCAGACGTAAGTTTTGATGATCGCATGTTATTCCCGTCTTAAGACTATACTATAATTGTTTAATCTTTTTTTTTTAGTAGCTAAAATTTGAGTTTCTAATTTTTCATCATTTAAAAAGCACTGTGATGAACATCCTTTTTACAAAATTCTTTATCGGCACCTCTGATTATTTTCTAAGATAGATTACTAGGACAAGAAATTGCTTGCTCAAAGGGCAAGAACTTTTTTTCACCCTTAATTTCAAAATAACTCATGGTCACTGAAGAAAATTAGGAACACATGGAAAAGCACAGAGAAGAAAATAAAAACCACCTGTAGCCACTTGCACTAACCAGTGTGAAACGTGGTGTATAATTGTATCTGTGCATCTCACTGTCTTTCTAGCCCAGGGGATGGGCAAACATTTTCTGTAAAGAGCCAGATAGTAAATATTTTAGGCTTTGTAGACCTCATATAGTTTCTGTCACATATGTCTTCTTTTTGTTCTATCTTTTAAAAATATAAAAACCGTTCCTGGTTAGTGGGTCGTACAAATATAGTTTGCCGACCTGGTTCTAGCCTCCAGAGTGGGATCATCCTATACATACTATTTTGTAATTGTTCTCCACAAGGTAACTACCTCCTCATTGTTCCTCGTGGTTTTCTGCTGCCCAAATATTATTAATGGCTTCTTGCTGGAATGCCCATGAGGCCTTGGCTATGCCTCTGATAGACAATTCAAATCACTTTTTATTGTGAATATTTGCTGAGATGTCTCTTTTTATGTCTTATTCATGTCTGTCTTTCCAGCCCCAGCACAGTGGTACTGTACCAAGTGGTACTTAGTAGATGCTCAGCAAATTTGTGTGCAAGTTTGCCCCTTCAAAATGCCTATGTTCAGAACATTGCTATTCAAGGTTTGTTTCTTGGGCCGGTAGAAGAATCTCAGCCCCACCTCAGAATCTGCATCTTACAAATTCCTCCAGTGATGTGTGTGCACAGTAAGGTTTGAGAAGCATTACTCTAGAGCTCACCTCCACTCTTTGGGGCATATATTTATTTACAAGCATCCCCTCCTCATTTTTTCCATGGGTAGGAGCCTTCTGGGAATGGACCATGGGTATTCACTAATTTGAGCATTGGCCTGGTAGGCCAACACAGTTGGTTTCGCATGTGGCACCAGCTGCCATCTTGTCTAGTGGAGCCTATGTGGCTGCCACTGCTTTTGGCCGGGGATAGATGGCATGGTAGAAGGAGCAAACTTTTAATTAGTGCCTGGTGTACGCCAGGCCCTGTGCCAAGCTCTTTATACACGTTCTCCCAAGGGTGAGGCATGATGGTCTCAGCCGAAGGGGACATAGGGATCTATAAGGCTGGTGATTGTTAACCTTCAGAATCAGCCAGAGAATTTAAAACATATATACATGCTCAACTCCCACCCCAGTCCTGCATCAGAATCTCAGAGATAGGTCTGGTCACGAGTACTAAGAAAAAATTCCCTAGGTGTTTCTGTCAGCATCCCTGGTTAAGGAACCAACAGTCTAGGCCAGTATCCTGTTGTATAGATGAGGAAAGTCAGGCTCACAGAAGTCACCGAGCCTCCCAAGGTCATACAGATTTTAGGACAAAGCCAGGCCCGGATCCTTTGTCGTTTGCCCGAGGATGCACTTCTCAGCATGCTGTACTGCTTGCCAACCTCCAGTGAGGCGTAGGACGTAGAACTGGGTGAAGAGGTTGCACCCTGTCCGCGGTGCTCCCAAGCAGATGTGTCACACTGCGGCGAGTGACGTGGCAGCCTGGGCATAGAGAGGAGACACCAAGTCATGCACTCTTCTTTTCCCTTTCCCTCTCCACCTTTGCCCTCCTTCCTGGTGCCTGTTTGGGGGACTATGATTGGAGAGGCTTGAGAATGTCGCCAGCTCCAAGTGACCGAGGCAGCTGCTGTGGCATCTGACGTCCTTCTTCACCTTTGCAGAGTGGCGGACAGCACCCTTAAAGGCAGTTGCAAGAGAAGCTGCGTCCTCTCTGATTTTTCACTGTCCCCTCAGTGCCGGAGTTTTTAATGGGAAGCCTGGTCAATCCTTGCTTCCAGTCATGCCAACCAGCAGCACACAGAATGGCGTATTGGCTGAGGCTTCGCAGAGACATGCTATGGAAGTGTGTACAGACATCGTAGAGGCCAAGGGTGTGATTAGCACTCTGATTACGTGGCGGGCTGCAATGGGAAACAGGAATAGAACTAATTACCATGATAGCTGCCGTTTAGCGAGTGCTCGCTGTGCCGGGCACTCTGCCTGAATTATATTTCCGTTACTGCTTTAATAGCCATGAGAGGCCTGGGGTAGGGGGTGGGTTGATGCCTTCCCCCAAGTGGCAGGCTGGGATGGAAACCCAGTTCTGCTTGATTTCAAAGTCCACGATCTTAGTTGTCGTGCTGCGTGCTTCCTAGCTGGTCCTGTGCGCATCCCCTCTTCACTTGCCGCTCCCGGGGATTTAACCAAAAAGCCCATGGAGATAGATTGAACTCAATATTTAAGAACACATGGTAAGAGATATCAAAAAATGGAGTGGATTGCACAAAGTGGTGGAAGATTTCTGGTCGTTGGAGGTGTTCAAGGAGAGATCATGTGCCTCTTGGTGGGAGACTGTCAGATGGGGATTCGACTGGCCAAGATGTTGTGAATCTAACTGGGGGATCCAGTCATAAAACAATAAAAAGTGTATTAGGTAAAAATGTGTAGATTGGGCACTAGCAAGATGCTGAAGTTTTTGATTTTTTACAGCCCACTTCCAGCTATGAGGGTTGTGCCGCGATGGTTTCTGTGTGCCTATGATGTGCCATGGCTGCTAGGCTCTGGGAGTGTTCTGAGTGTGAGGACCTGCCCACAGGGAGCTCCCCATCCCATAGGGGTGGGAGGACATGCTCCCGTGAAAAGATAAACTATCCAAGACCAGACAGTATGGGGAAAGTGGACAGGATCGTGCCTTGGGAGCTTAGAAGAAGGGTGGGTTCTATGAGCAGGGAATTGTGCTTTTAAAATTTTGGACTTGAGCTGGCCTTTGAAGGATACATGGACTCCTTCAGGTGAAGTACACTGAGCTGTGCACTGGGAGGGCACGTCAGGCTGTAGTGTCAAGGGCCTTGGATGGTAAGAGGTTGAAGAGCGAGCCTCTTGGGCTTCTTCCTAAAGTTAATAGGGATCTGTTTAACAATTTTATTTTATTTATTTTTTGCTGTGTGGCTGCTGTGGCTGGAGCCAGCTGAGCTGACCTCTAAGGATGAGCAGGAGTGAGCTGGAAGGAAAGGTAGGGTGGGGGCCCATCAGGAAGAGAGAGCTGTGCAGGGAAAGGTGTGGACGAGACTTGGTTCTCTCAGTGAGGTTGAGATGGGGAAGGGTCGTGCATCTCTGCTCTCCTTGATCTTGACAAAGCTGGCAGACCTGGATTCAGTGCCTTGGTATGTGGAGCCAGAAAGACCTGGGAAATTCCCGGTACTTTGATCTCTTTCTCTTTGTCTGGTGCCTTCTAGTAATTGAAAGCTGAGGAAGAAGAGTGACTTGAAGCTCTTGGAAAAAGTTCCTTTTTATCTCTATCTGTTTTTCCCTTCCTTCAGCATGAAATAGATTCCACTGTGTATTACTAACCTATCAGGTCCTTTATCTTCCTCCCACTGCTTCCAGCTAGGGGAAGTGCTAAGAGACGGGAAGAGTATGTTTGAGCATTCGGTCCAGGAGTGCTGGCTTATGGGAAATATGCATTGCTCCCAAGGGAGTGGATGGCATAGTTTTATCTGTGCCAACACTTGTTTAATAATTTGCTTTTCCATGCCTTCCTAATAGGCTGAATATTTCGAGGGCAGCTTCCGTCTGTTACTCAGCTCTGTACCCAGGCACTTAACATAGCATAGTGCTTCTGCCAACTAGTTGCTCAATACATTTTTGCCAGATGTATGAGTGAAAGACTTTCCTTGTCTGCCTTCATATGCCTGCCCCCAATGTAGGTTACTTCTTACCTGCTATTACAGTATAAAGCCGTTAAGGATGGGTGAGAGAATGCCTGGAAAGTACCCTTAAATTCATAAGCTGGAAAGTTTTGAAGAATTCGTGGAAAATTCTCATGGGAGTATCTAGGTAGCTGGTAGCCAGGTGAACACTTGCTAATGTGTGGCAAACTTACAAACATGGGAGGGGCATGCCGTGCACAGCTATATTTAAGTAGCTAAGCACAGTGCCAACCTTGGTTCAGATTTCGTGATATCCAGATAAAGGGCCAGGAGTGTGCATGTGTATACAAGAAGGGTTGAGGTGAGAGAAACTGATCAGTGGATGTGATGGAGGGAGAGCAATCCTCAGGCTGTTTTTTCAGTTGAACTCCAAACTTTGAGTTTTTTTTGTACAGGATAACAAAGCAATAATGTCCCTAAATCGTGGAGTTGCCACGTGGAATGGGGACATTGGCCTATCCTGTAGCTGAGTTGGATCTCACACTTTTGTTTCGTGACAAGGTCATGATCCAGTCCTGTTTGACGCTGCTTTTCTCCTTCCAAAACAGGAAGTTTGGCGTCGCTGCTATCAATTTTATGGGGAAAATTTTTGATGGATATGCAGGGCAAATAAGCAGATGGACGTAGAGTGCAGAAGGCAGACCTGTGCAGTGTATTGAAAGACATGTGCCAGGCAGAGCTGCTCTCCTGGGCCACTCACCTGAGGGGCCTGGCTGTATTTGGAGGGTCTCAAGTGGATGCTGAGATGTGAGACGGGGCATGAAGCCAGAGCTCCTGATTTCCTAGGCTCATGGCGACGAGACTCAGACCCATGGGTTTTCGGAGGGTCATGCTATATGATCTCTTCCTACTGAACAAAGCAGGGATCCTGTGGAGTGTGAAATCCTGGGAGATGAACGCTGCATCAGTGCCCAGGTTTTGAAAGGCTCTAAATGCTGAGATGGTGACAGCTAAGGTGTTGGACATTATGAGAAGGAGGCATTAAACACAGACATAGGTGCAGCGTGAAATTTTGGAAATCTCTAAAACCAGAAGTCCATGAGAGTGCTGCTCTGAGCTCAGAAATGTTTGCACGTGGTCACTGCCTCATCTCCTCAGCCCTCTGTGCAGAGATGCCTTCATTTTCTACTCCTTTTGGTGGCACGGGGAGAAAAGGCTTCAGTTTCATAGCCAGAGGCCTGGTTTTGAATGTGTGCTCTGTTACTTGACAACTCTGTGACCTTGGGAAAGTTGTTTCTCCTCCCTGAGCTCCAGATTCTTCATCTGTAAGACAGGGGGAAAATAGTCTTACCCTGTAGGGTGGTTGTAGGGAGAGAATATCTATCAAGAGTCCTTGCTGGGGGCCAGCCCTGTGGCATAGTGGTTAAGTTCGATGTGCTCCGCTTCGGTGGCCTGGGTTCTCGGGTTCAGATCCTGGGCACGGACCTACACCACTTGTCAAGCCATGCTCTGGTGGCGTCCCACATACAAAATAGAGAAAGATTGGCACAGATGTTAGCTCAAGGACAATCTTCCTCAAGCAAAAAGAGGAAGATTAGCACAGGTGTTAGCTCAGGGCTGATCTTCCTTACCAAAAAAAAAAAAAAAAAAACAGAACAAAAAACAAATGAAAAAAGAATCCGTGCTGGCACATGGGAGGCACCTGGTAAATGAGAGTCCTGAACATTAATCTTCTTTCCCTGCCCTTGTTCCATCTACAGTGGAGAACTCTCTCCTCCCATATGCCCAGTTTGCAGACTTTGTGCCTTTGTTCATGTAATTTCTTCCTTCTAGAAAGCCAGTTTCCTTCATATGTTCATATTATTTCCATTTGTTCAGGTTGAGCCTCTGCCTGGTTTCTAGGATGCCGTCCCTGGGCATCCCAGTAGGCAGCGGCCTCCTTGCATCCTTCTCTCGTGATGTGGATCATTTTTTATCTAGTGCTGTGTGCTGAGTTCTGTTTACACTCATCTCACCTGTCAGCTCCCTGGGGTCAGGGTTCGGGTCTGATTCATCTCTGCTCTCCTCAGCACTGAGCACATGCCTGGCACGTAGCTGGTGCCCAGTAAAGGTCTTAGGTGACTGGGAAAAAGAAATGATCAGGCTGATGGCTGGCATTCGCCTGGTTTTAGAAACCAGAGAGGACAAGAGAAAATGGTTTGGGAACGGAGTGTCAGGCCTGTGGGTTCCTATTTCCTCATTCAGGGTGCAGGCTGGGATTGCCCGGAGCCACAGTTCCTTGAGACTTACCACCTCAGGCCTAAATCTGCCTCCTTTAATTACCTCCTTTCCAGGGAACAGGAGTCCTTGTTGTCTGCCCAGAAGCAGCTAATTATAGCTCCAACCTCCAGGCCTGGGCGCGCTTCTAGGCCACAGGACTGCATGGCCTGAGCTGTCTGTTGATTTTGGGGTTTCCTAAGGGATTCTTTACATTTACAAGTTTTCATTAGGGACTGCTTTTTATTTTGAAGTCAGCAAAGAGCGTTGAGGGTCATAGACTGTTCATAATGTTATAGGAGCACGTTGGGAGAGAGTTAAAGAACTTGGGGAGAGAAGCGGAAGAGGGCAGTTTTTAAGAGGCAGCAAGGTGAAAAAAAAAAAAAAGAGGGCCTCATCGTGCATTTAGTGATCTCCACAAGAGTGACATTTTGTAATGGTTTTCCCAATAAAGCTCCTTCACATTTGACTTTTGTGACCACTGGGTCATGCTATTGCAGCTAGTCCTTTATCTTTGAAATATTTCATTTGAAAAAAATTTAAAAGATGTTAAAATAAATGCTCATAGTAAAAATCAAATCAAATACTACAGAAGCATTTATAAAAAACAAGAATTCTTGTCCCATGTCTCCCCACCCCAGTGCCGTTCCCCACTTGTAACCATTTTTTGTTTTTAATTCTTGTTGTCATATCTCTAAATCATATGCTTCTATCTTTATTTTTTGAGTTACTGGTCTTAGATATGCCTTGACTTTCTCTTTTGATAGGCAAGGACTAGCTCATTTATACCCCATTGATACTTCCCATCCCCCATTTCAATTTTTAACAATTATATCATTGTTTTACTCTCTCTGTTAGTTTCCTCTATAAGTTATATAATATGCATACATCTCCATTTCTTGGTGTATCAACGTTTGACAGTGTCTCTTCATCTACCATTTTATAAGATGAAGATGTTGGAGTTTCTCCCTGCCTTTCCTCTCTCACCTCTACTCGTGTAATTTGTCAGTTGTGTTTTATGTTACCTTTTGCATCCCCAGCGTTTATAATGAAAACATGTATCCATGCTCTTGTATATGGTTTTGTAACCATAACTGAGTCTTCTGTGCTGTGTCTGTGGGTTGATTTCAGAAGCTGAAAACAATCAACAACATTTACAGTATGATTTCTAGGTAAATATTGCTCAATACAGGGCTCAGCCATGTGCTGTGGTTTCATTTCCTTTTCTAGGGTTCTGAGGTCACCACCTTTAAGCCACTCACAAGGGACTGAACTTTCTCTTAGCATCAAAATCTAACAGATCCTTCTAATTCTCCTCTGGTTGTTCAAAATCATCCCAGGCTTTTGCTTATTTTATTTCTACAATGAGCTTCTTGCTTTTTTTAAAAAAATATTTCTCGAGTTTGAGGTTGCATTTTTTTTGATTGGGAGAAGAAAATTAAGTATTTGAATTAACTATTTTCTACCATACTTTATATTTTCTAGGCTGTGTATCTTCTGTCTTTCTAATTGTTCTCTTGCCTGCTTGGAGTCTATTTTATGTTTCTTCTTAAAGTTCCATCAACTATTTCTTTTATTTTGGATTGGTTTCTCTAAATTTGGGTCATGATTTCTTATACAGTCTTTTGTTTTTTTTAGAGTTTCTGATTGCTTTCTTCTTTTTAAACCCTTGTGTCTTTATCGCACCTTCAGATATTTCCAGTCTCTCCTGGAGACTCTCCTGAGTCACACCATTAGCTGTTAGTCATCATCATTATTATTCAAAATAAGATATATTATTAAAATATCCAATCTTTTCTTATACATATTCTTACTTGGCAGATTTTTTGCTCTTTTTTTCTCCATTGAATATTCATAAACATTTCTAGATTATTTTATAATTCTCGTATTTTTCATGGCCACTCATATTCCATTGAGTGGATTATTATTTTTAAAATTTAGTTATTTATATATTTTTGCATTTGGATTGTTGCCAATTATCTGCTCTTATAAATAACAATGTTATGAACATTTTAATGTATAAGGCCTTTTTCATTAATTTATTTTATTAGTGCTTAGTAGGGAAAGAAACCTGTGTCATCATCTTTGAGGACATTTCCATCCTTGAGGACAATTCTATGCTTGTGTTAGATCCTAATAGGGAATCACCTGGCATTACTTATTAAAAAACTTTTGTTTTGGAAAGGAGCAGGAGGAAGCGGGGGAGAGGTACCACTTCTGAATCAGCATGTTGGGTTTTCTTGGCAGCTTTAGGAAGATATAGTGTGACTTCCTGCAAACCTGGTACTGCCTAGGAATCCACTATCACCCTCTTTCAGGGAGTCCCCTGGGGCTAGCTGAGGCTCTGTGATTTATGCCCATGATGTTCTTTATCACCCCAAAACTTTATGTAATAATTTTTTGTGGCCAAGTATCACTCAGCATGGTCACCTCCAACTGGATTACCTCCTTTATTCACTAGAATTGTCTCTCAGTGACTGTTGGAAAAATCAGATTTATTCTCAAAAATCAAAGAGGTACTCCCATTAAGAATATTCTGTATGTTAGCTCAGAGCTGGTCTTCCTCAGCAAAAAGAGGAGGATTAGCATGGATGTTAGCTCAGGGCTGATCTTCCTCACACACAAAAAAAGAATATTCTGTAAAATCTACAGCTGCTTCTACACATAGTTTATAAGGAAAGGATTTGAGTAATGGAAGGATTATTAGAACAAAGGGACCACTGTGAAGAAAGCCACAGTCACTGGAAGCCTACATTCTGAGATAGTGAAGAGACTGTCTTATTGTTTTATTGTCATCCTAGGGCATTGCATTACTTTAAAACTTCATCAGTCTGGCAATATTTACTCTGTGGTATTTACAAAGTCTGTGTGACGTAATTACATGAAAATGGGACCCTTGTCTTTGAAAAGCTTTACAATTCATTGATGAACACTGATCACTATATGCTAAAGGATATATACCCAGTTGCACTGTGGAAAATTTCTGAGCTTAATGAGTTACAGTCTAATTATTTTGGATAGTGGGTGATAACATTGTATTGGAGGTGATGATGAGACACATAGATCCAGAATATCACAGCTTGGAGAGGATCTGGTCCAACAGTCCCATTTTAATATGAGAAAAAGGGGACCCGGAGGGGAGGAGGACTCACTCAAGGTCAGATAAGTAGTTAGTGGCAGAACTAAGTCTATACTCCGTATCTCCTCGCTTCTAGTCCATGGCTCTTTTCTTATGCCTTCTCTTATGATTTAAAACATTTGTAATTTTGTTTCTAGGTGTGTAAAGTGTACTTCATGGGGCTGGAAATTAGAGAAATTTTCCGTCATATGCAGAGATGCAGAATATTTAATAGTGGAGAGAATACATTTGCCTGGAATGGAATCAGGAAGAATCTAAGCTGTGAGACATAAAGAAAGCATTTCTGAAGTGAGGGAAAGTGTTAGGCAAGCCAGGGTCCTTTCTTAGAATATAATTGGAGCCATGATGCTTTTCCTGATCTTTGGGGAATTTGGGGGTTTGTCTTGGCTAAGATATTTCTGTTCTCTGGAACACAGATTCTACGTCTATAAAATAAGAGCGTGGGACCTGATGGGCTGGGCTTTGTAGACCCTGTAGCTCTGAGCTCTGCGAGTCCATGATGACTTGAAAAAAAAACAAAAAACCTTGCTGAATCACTACCAGTATCACCTGCTTTGGTTTGGCTGGGAAGTAGGTCAGAGCCTGGAAGACATGAAAATGTGGTTGGCTCCAGCTGTGAGCTCTGCCTGGGCCCCTCTTGCAGACACCTGTCTCAGAAAGGGTCTGTGGGAGGGGCTGACACTCAGAGGTGGAGAAGGACATATTTGTGGCCCTAGTGCCTGCAGGCAGGGAGGGCTGATTGATGGGAGAAGGAGCCACTGGGGGGTGGGTGGGGGATAAAAGAGGCACAGCTGGGGGCTGGTAAAGGGAGAAGCAGGCATTTATAGACTGCTTATCTCGCGTGGAGCACTGGCGAATATTCTTTTTTTTACCTCCTCCCAAACATGCTGGGAAGTAGGTGTCATTATTCGGATTTTAAGAATGAAGAGATTGAGGCTTGGAGAGGTTTAGTTGTTTGTCCATGGTTAGGCTGCTGGTAACTGAGGGTGGAAGAAGTCAGTATTGGGTCTGTCTCCACACTTTTCGCAGTCAAGTTTGCTGTGCTCTGGGCCGGCCCGTGGCTTAGCGGGTAAGTGCGCGCGCTCCGCTGCTGGCGGCCCGGGTTCGGATCCTGGGCGCGCACCGCTTCTCTGGCCATGCTGAGGCCGCGTCCCACATACAGCAACTAGAAGGATGTGCAACTATGACGTACAACTATCTACTGGGGCTTTGGGGAAAAAAAGAAAGGAGGAGGATTGGCAATAGATGTTCGCTCAGAGCCGGGCTTCCTCAGCAAAAAGAGGAGGATTAGCAACGATGTTAGCTCAGGGCTGATCTTCCTCACAAAAAAAAAAAAAGAAAAAAAAAGTTTGCTGTGCTCTCTTCTAGGTGCTGGGGACTGTTCTAGTGATGAAGGAGACAGGCAAAGTCCATGGCCTCATATTGCTTGCAGTCCACGAAGCGAGACAGACAACCAAGTAAACAAAGCCAAAGTTTCAGAGAGTGAAGAGTGCTGCTCAGGAGAATACAGCAGCATTAGTAGACAGCGAGCGACAGAATTACATGTTGTGTTTTTACATCCCAGTCCATGAGATTGTACAGTAATGAGATGAGCTGACCCGAGGAAACCAACTAGCTCTGGATTGCGATTCCTGAGGTTAAGAGTTTAGCCCTGGCCGTGATAGGAACCAACTGTGTTACTTGGAGAAATCACTTCCCCATCATTAATATCAAGGAAAGTAATCCTTCTCCTTCCTACTTTGCTGGATGATGAGGGAGGAAGAAGTGCATCAATTTGCTGTGGAAGAGTTTTTAAAACCTCAATAGGTCATAAAAATACATAGAGCTGTTTTTTAACAGCTTCAGTTAACTTTTAAAGGGATAACTTCTTTTTACGTAAATTTACTGCCTTTTGTGTGCTTTGAGAAAATATGTTTCCTCGGGTCATTTTCTTATTCCTAGAGTGAGGTCAAGAGTGAGGACCCCCATATCAGTCTGAGGAGAGTTTGGAATGGATTTGTCAGCGTCAGGGGACTATTGGAGGTGCGGAGCAGAGCTGGCCTCTAGCTTGTGTCGTTGGAAGGGGAGAGGATGGACTGGAGGGACAGCAGCTGGGGTCAGGGAGATAGGCTGGGTAGCTGGGGAGGTGGGAGTCATACTGGGTTTGACTTCAGATTTGCATGCAGTGGGACAGTTGGGCAACAAATACTTACTGAAGGCCTACTATGTGCCAGGCCATGGCTGAGAAGGGAGAGGCGTAGGAGACATTGTGAATCAATGCAGCATTTGCTATGAGCTTTCCCTGTGCAGAGTGTTCCAGATGCTGAGGAGTCATGTGCTTCTGGCCCTTAAGGAGCATCCTGCCGGTAATTAATATCTCTCCTGTTCCAAAAAGTATGTCTATCAACATTCAGTTTAGTAGGTAAGTTATCCATGTAGATGGAGATGATATTTAAATGTGTATAATACCCCGTACTGAAGGGGCACCAACTCTGCCAGGGGGAACCTTTTCATTGCTAAATTGTGGAAGGTTCAGGGAGTCCTAAAGGAGGGATTGGGAAAATTGGGGTGGTAAGAGGACACTTGGGGGCCTCGAAACAGAAGCTGTTTACCCGAGGGCAAGGAAATATTTAAATATTTTAGCAACCTGTGTTGCCATATCTCTCTTTACTGGTGGATATCAGCCTTGCCTGTGGTTATTCAATTATCTTTTAGTGTCAACGGTGTAATAATTGATGTGCACATGAGGCACAGAGGAGGGAATGATTGGAAAGGCTTCATGGAGGCAGTGATGCTTGAGTTGGGTTTTGTAAGATAAATAGGAGTTTGGTAAAGAACTTTCTAGGAAAAAGGGAGAACAATGGGCAAGAGCACCAGTGTGTGAAAGAGCACAGAACTTGACTGGACGGTTGGGGCATTGGGGCTTAAGAGATTTTGTGCTCAGGTGACTGTGAGCATAGCTGTTGAAAGAGCAGGGAAGAGAGGAGGAAGAACAGCACATCCATTTTATCCCTCCCACAAGGGAAGGGAAAGGTCCGGAGGCGGGGAACAGGCAATTTTTATTTTTACTTTTATTTTAAATGATAACTGCCAAGTACCAGATATTAGGCAGTTTGCCAGCATTGTCTCTAATCTCCCAGTAACCCCATGAGGTATGGATTTTATCCTTCCTTCCTCTTAGAGGAAAGAAATCAGAACTCAGCATGTGACTTGCACAACGTCATGCAATGGCTGGAACAGGATTTGAACTCGAGTTTGTCTGACTGCAAAGCCGGAACGTTCCATTCCTACACCGTGTCTCCTCTGTGTCCCATGAATTTGTAGTGGTGTCCATGAGGAACAAGGTGCTTTCCTGGCATGGAAGTGTAACTTGTAACAAAAACTGGAGGCGTCAGTATCCTCTTCTGCAAAATGGGGACCAGAGTCTTTGCTCCAAGTGTTGGCAGTGCTCAGGGAAGAGGGTGCCTTGGCTTGGGTGCCTTGCGGTCCCCTCAGCAACACCGCTCATGGGGAGATGGCTGCTTCAGTCTGTCTCTCCTGCTGCGCCTGAGCCCTTGACTTACTTTCACTCTCAGTGAGACCGCCTCCTGATGGTGACAGAGAGAAACCACTGAACCTGCGGGATGCTGCATGTTTCTGGTCATGTGACAGGGCTTTCTCAGAGCAAATCAGCAGCGTGGCTCCTGGTTAAGACTTGGCCTCTCCTATAACTTGACTTTAGGGAGAGCATGTGTCAGACGAGATGAGGATAGTATGTTGGTCTGTGTGCCCTTCATATTTCTTACTGTACATTAATATTTGTTTTCTGGCACCCCCTCCCCCAACAATAAAAAAAAGGATGACAGACAAAACCAACTGAGAGGCAGCATAGACTGGTGGTCAAGAGCACAGACCTTGGGGCCGGTCCCGTGGCGTATTGGCTAAGAGCGCACGCTCCGCTTTGGCAGCTCAGGGTTCGTGGGTTCGGATCCTGCGGCAGACCTACATACTGCTCATCAAACCGTGCTGTGGTGGCATCCCACATACAAAATAGAGGAAGATTGGCACAGATGTTAGCTCAGGGCCACTCTTCCTCACCAAAAAAAAACGGAGCACAGACCTTGAGCCAGATTGCCTAGATTCAGTTCCCAGCTCTGCCACTGTCTAGCTCTGTGTCTCCCTCTCTGTCTCCATGTTTCCTCAGTTTTCTCATCTGTAAAATGAGAATAATGATTAATGGTACCTACTTCATAGGGCTGTTGGGAAGGTTAAATGAATTAATACTTGTAAAGTGCTTAGAAAATTGCCTGGCATGTAACAAATATTTGTTAATCAACAACAGCAAACGTTCATACACTGGCCCTGCCTTCCACTGCCGTTTAAGATACTACATGACATGATGTGTTAGTGCATTCTGGTTTTTCTTTAAGACCTGGAGGGTGAGGGCACAAGTCTGACTTCTGCTGTGTGTGGTCAGACCCAGAAGGGTGACACATTTCTGTGTGTGGTCTGGCGGAGACTAGTTGTGATGGCTGCTTTGCCCCAAGAACCTTACTGGCTGTGGAAAATCTGTGGCTGAGAAACACCAAGTGGAGCAAGAATTTATCTTTTGCTGGTAGAACAGAGTTTGGATTAAATGGCATTTCCAGCTGAATTTATCTATTTTTTGTTTTTTCCTGACGTTGTAGTCTGCAGCCTATGTATCAGTAGCTTTATCTGGCTGGTTAGTCAGTGGGTAATTTTTATTTTATTTTATTTTTTTTGGTGAGGAAGATTGGCTTTGAGCTAACATCCATTGCCAATCCTCCTCTTTTTGCTGAGGAAGATTGTCCGTGAGCTAACATCTGTGCCCATCTTCCTCTGTTTTGTATGCCACCACAGCATGGCTTGATGAGCAATGTGTTCGTCCTCACTCAGGATCTGAACCTGCGAACCCTGGGCTGCCGAAATGGAGCATGTGAACTTAACTACTACGCCTGTGGGCTGGCCCCATAGTGGGTAATTTTTAATTTGGCTTTTTTAAAAAAGTTGGGAGTCACCTAAAAGGAAACAGCAATGATTTGGATTCTGACCAACCAGGGTTTACGGCTCCACCCTGCCACTCACATAGTGTGACCCCATGGGCACCCCTGACCCCATCGCAGGACCTCCACTTCTTCTTCTTCTTGTGTCTTCCGCACTGAAATTAGGTGCCTGATGGTCAGATGAGCTGCTTCATCTCTGCTGTTGTGAGTGGCCCTCATTCTTGGTCAGTTAGCTGCAGAGTACTGAAGGAAGTGTTTTTAAAATCAGATCTGTCAATGTTGAGCCTGATCAGCAAAGGAAACAAACTGATCATCTTAATTGTTTTTCTCTCCACTTGGCAATTGTGCCACTTAGAAGTCCTCGTTTCAACTTCATTCCTTTTTTAATCCCCAAAGTATTTCTGTGTATCATACTCAAAAAGCGGAATGAGACCAAATAGTTATTACCGTTCAGCTCCTGGAGGTTGGGTGGGATGGAGACGATTTTAACTATTAAACTATCAGTGATGTCAGTCTGATACAGGGCATCTTCTGTGTCCCATCTGTGGAAAGGTGATGGAGCCCTCCACCATGCCATCTCCAGGCTTGCTGATGTCCTGCCCCAGCACTTCTAAGTCTCTGCTTTGTAGGTGAGTTTTATCCAGTTCTGCAAACCTTTGAGTGTGGTGGCTCAGGGAAAACCCAGTTGTTTTTCCCTAGGAAAATCAGAGTGACCACATCTTCTGTGGTTTTCGAAGGGAGAAGGGAAGAATAGTGATGTTGCAGATTAAAATACTAACGTTAATCCTAGCCACACAGGGTTTTATTTGTTTATGTATGTGTGCACATAGACATGATTGAAGTTTATAATATTATAAGCTTGTATGATATATATTTATAATATAAGGAGACTTCTGGGTGGTACCTTACTTTTGTATAATACTTTAGTGTTTTCACTATTTTCAGTTTTACAATGAGTCTATGCGATATGCAGAGTTAGCGTTATATTTTGTGGTAGGGAAAATGGAGCCTCAGGGAGGTAAAGTGGCCTGCTTGAGATCTCTGTGGGTGGTAGGTCTTCTGACTAGTGTTTGACAGAGTTGTTTTGCTCTAATAAAATTAGGGAGACTGAGAACACTTGTGATTTTTGAAGGAATAGATGTTATGCTATTTATGTTATTATTAAGCTATACCAAGACATCAGTCAAGACTGACCCATAGGTCACACCACTCTTCTGTCAGTAGCTATGCTGTGGTGGTGGCTTGCATAGAAGTACTAGAAGGACCTACAATATGACCCGAGACTGGAAATTTAAAGTATAGTTGATAGAGGGAAGGAAGCCGTGGAAAGTTCACTAATTTTCTCAATGGAATGACAATCCATCCATCCATCCTTCCATCCATCACCCATCCATTCATTTCGTCATTTTCTTTTTAAACATACAGTGTGCCAGCTACCGTGCTGAGCCTGATTCATCCAAGTTAAATCAGAATGACATGTGGCTGTTGAGGACTTAAAGTGTGGCCAGTTTGAATTGAGATGTGCTGTAAATGTAAAATACTCATTAGATTTCAAAGGCTTAATATAAAAAAATGTAAAATATCTTATCAATGAATTTTATGTTCATTACTTATGAAATGATAATATTTTGGATATATTGGGTTAAATAAAATACATTGTTAAAATTAACTTCTCCTGTTTCTTCTTGCTTCTTAAAAATGTGGCTGCTAGAGAGTTCCACGCACTCCGCTTTGGCGGCCCGGGTTTGGTTCCCGGGTGTGGAGCCACACCACTCTTCTGTCAGTAGCTATGCTGTGGTGGTGGCTTGCATAGAAGTACTAGAAGGACCTACAATAAAATATACAACTATGTACTGGCACTGTGAGGAGGAAAAAAAAAAAAAGAAAAAGAGGAAGATTGGCAACAGATGTTAGGTCAGGGCGAATCTTTCCCAGAAACAAAAAAATGTGGCTGCTAGAAGATGATAAATTACGTTTGTGGCTTGCATTATATTTCTGTTGGGCAGCACTGCTCTCGAAGCTTGTTGTCTGGTAGGGGAAGTAAGAGATATACCCATATGCCCTTTTCTGACAACATGCCATCCCTCTTCTTTCCTTCTCTGCCTTTATGCTTGTCTCTACTTCTTCACCTTTTTTTGGCTTCTTAGCCTATTTCAGTCAGACGGAAGCTGCTCTCGCCCAGGTCTAGGGGGCCAAATTCGTTTCTTTTTAGCACCGTTCTGATCTGGCCTCTGTGGTATTGCCCCTGTTGACCACTCTCACTTCCTTGGCTTGCTTCATTCTTCCCCCACCTCTCTGGCCTCTCCTCAAGGTTCATTTGGCGGCTCTCTTTCTTCCTTACCACCCATAAATGCTGATATTGTAGAGCTTTGTCTTCAGCCACTTTCTATATCTTTGTGCTCGTGACTCCTAGGGCTTTTTTTGGTTTGGAGCTCCTGCGCTGCAGACCCATGTTTGTAAGTGCCTTTTGGACACTCCAATTAGAAGTCGTAAAGTTACCTTAGACTCACTGTCTTAGGATTGTCACCTAGGCAAATGATATCACCATCTATCTACTCAGTCACTCAAGCCTGAACACCAAGATTCATTCTGGATGCCTCTTCCCCTTCCCTCATCTTTCCATCTAATCATCCTCAGATCTTATTGAATCAACCATGGTGACTCCTCCTACCCACCCCTCCTCCACCTTCACTGTCCCACTTCTGTTCAGACCCTCAGCATCTTTCTCCTGCAATGTTTCAGTAATTCTCAGCTGGCCTTCATTTTCTTCCTCCATTCTATTTTCTGTTCTTCTTCCAGAGCAATTTTCTAAAAATGCAAATCCATTCATGTCATATCTCTGTTTTTAAAATCCTTCAGTGATTTCTTCATTCAGGGTAAATTCCAAAATCTTTTGCATAAGTTAGAAAACTCTTGGTAATTTGGCCTCTGCCTCTTTCCATCCTCATCATACTAATCCCTGAGACAGATCCTATACTCCAGGAATATAGATGGGATTCTCTGTAGCCTCCATGACTTAACATATACTGTTACCTTGTTGCGACATTGCTTCTCTCCCCACCTTATCATGGTAGCTCCCCTGTGTCTTTCAAGACTTTGCTCTGATATCACCTCTGCTTGAAATATACCTCTGACCTCTGATATCTTCACTTCCCCCATTTTCAGCTATTTATTGAAGTTGGTTGCATTTTCTTGAGAGCAAGGGTCATTCCTTTCATTTCTGTATCCTCAAGTCCAAAATAGGCATGCAAGAGGTAAATGCCAAATAATAGACAGTAGAGATAAGGCATTGTGGAACTTGTGATGTAAATTCTAGCTAAGTAGGGATGGGAGCAAGTAAGGCTCCAGAAAATGTGGCATTTGATCTCTGCTTTCAAGTCTGGTGGCATTGGGTTGGGAGGATGCAGAGGGGACCCTAGTGGTCATCATCAGTGTTCTGTGTTCTACAGGACACAAGAGTATAGAATAGGCCCTTCTCCCGGTCAATACCATCATCACCAGAGTAAAATAAGGAGAATAATCTCAGGAGTCCATCTGGCTAGTGTCTGTTTTTGGTCCTGAGCTGGGTTATATAACTTAGCAGAGCCTCCTTCCCCCAGTATACAGCTGGCCTGGCAGGCAGGCACCCCATCCTTGCTCGTGAGCTGCCCTGGAGGAAAGGGATGTGGAGCAGTTGCTTGCGTTTTCATCTTTACTTCTTTGGAGCTGCCTTTCTGGATAGCAGAGAGGTGACCTCAGCAGCCAGAGACAGGAAAGAGCAAAATGAGTCATCTCAGGCCCTAATGAGGTGCATGAGGGACCCTTCCTGGGAGTGAGGGTCAGGTGAGGTCGCGCTGTGCCCGGGGTGAATTTTGCCTCGGGGCTCCAGGCAGCACTGGAGCAGAGCTGAGCTAATTTTACCCACAGGAGCTGACTGTGCTGAAGGGCAGGGCTTATGACATTGGCCTTATCATCCTGTGATGCCCGGAGAGCTCCCAAGGTACAGCCTCGTTAATGTCTGGGCTGTTTTTCCTCCTCCAGTTTAATACATTTTTCCATTAGGTGTGCATATCAGCAAGCAGGATGCTGAGGTGCAAAGAGCTTCGGACTTGGTGGAAGGCTGTGGAACTGGACTGGGATCCTGCCTCCAACCCTTGCTTATTAGCCGTCTGACCTTGGGCAAGTTATATAATCTTTCTGAGTCTCAGTTTCCTCATTTGTAAAATAAGACTTATACCTGGGTCCTAAGATTGCCTCTGGGTTTACACACAAGGTGACCCTTAGCAAGCAATCACTATGTGCCAGTCACTGTTGTAGCTGCTTTATTTATAGTGCTTCACCTAATCCTATAAACGAAGCTCTGAGGAAGGTACTGTTGCTCTCCCTATTTTACAAATAAGGAAACGAGGACAGGAGCAGACATTTCTGGAGGCCTGCTCTGTGGGGCTGCACAGAGCAGATGGCTAGGTGTGCAGCTGGCATGCCTTGGAGGCACTGAAGTATTCAGTGGCAAATCTGGAAAACGAAGAGGTCAAGCCAAGAAGTCTCAGGAAAGAGGCAGTAATGATGCTATAACCATGCTTCATTTTATATGAATTGAAGTTTACATTGACCATAAATGAGTTTGTGTAGTTCTGATTAGCTTACGACATCTGCTACTTATGTCCCTTAGTTCTGTTTGGCTCATGACAGTAGAGTGAGATATTTTTCTTCCCTTCACAGGGGCCAGGGAGAAAGTCTTAGGTATAGATAGACATAGGTCTTACTTGAGTAGATCAAGAAATAGAGGAATGGACGATCAGTTAATTGATCTGTTGCTTTTTTTTTCCCTTCTGCACCTGTCAGGCTTAAGTGCAGGAAGGACATCACACGTAACGTAAGTGGAAAGAGATTAATTCCAGGGAAGAGATGCTAACAAAATTGTTGGAGAGGCTGGAACAGTGGGAACCAAGAGGTTACATCTGGAGCTATTGAGTTTAAGAATTTATTCCAGAGCCACAATCCAGGGGTACGGAAGATGGCATTAGGAAGTCACTGCTGGGGCTTCTGAAACTTTTCTCAACATCCTCATGGCTGGTGGCGGGCCATTGGATTTCCAAACGGAGCTGTATTTGACTCCTAGGGTCCCACAGTGTTGCTTGCCAGTAGAAACAGCTGCAGAAAGATGTAGCTTCACTTCTACCTTCTGAGTCTCACACAAGTACATCTTATTGCTGGAACCTAATTTACTAGCTTCAAGGGAGTCTGGGAAATGTGGTCTTTAGCAGTCTGGGAAATGTAGTCTTGAGCAGTCTGTTTCTGCAGTGCAGGAGGGCACTTTAGAGGATGCAAAGGAACCCTGAGCCACATCCAGAGAATATATCTACTACCAACACATCCATTTAAAAATGCCCTGAGGTTATTATCCTAAAACACTTAATATGCATAATTAATTCTAATTCTGTAATATAATTAGGTATAATAGTCTACTTGATATTTGTTCATTTACATAAAATATGTAACATGAATATACTTAATATCCCAAAAAAGCAGGCCATTTGCCCAATTTCAGTTTCTGAATTGGATTCTCCTGAGTTTCGACAACAGTGGTTGATTTATAATTTTTCAGTTCAGTTTAATCTCCTCCTGGGAGTCAGGCCCTGGGCAGTTGTCTTGTTTACGTAATTTGTTCACAAATGTTTATTAAACGCTCACTGTGAGCCTGACACTGTGTAGATTTGTCACTGTGGGCAGAGATAAGTCATGGATTCTTCCAGTGGAAGTCCTCTCTGGAAAGGGAATAAGTCAAGTACATGGTAAGAATAGTATAAGGAAGGTCATGATTGATGTCCTGGATAGCAGGCAGAGCAAAATCAGAGAAGAATTGGACTGAGAAGCAAGGGAAGTTTCATAGTGGTCGGGTGATTTTCAGTTGGGGGCAGTATCATCTCTTTAAGGGGCATTTGCAGATGTGGTGGAGTGTTTTTGGTTGTCTCAATGCTGGAGACCAGACTGCCATTGTCGTTTAGTGGCCAGGGCCAGAGATGCTAGGTGTCCTGTCATATATGAGACACTGTGGAAAGAACTGCCTTTCTTTAAAGAGCAATCTCATTCCTGTTGAGAACTACCAGTAGGCCTTGAAGGATGTGTAGGATATCTATATTTGATCTTGGGGTGGGAGAGGAAGTAGGTCAAGCAAAGGGAATAATGTGAACTAAGAGTTCAGTCTGACTAAAGCAAAGAATGTGTGCTGAGTGGCAGTGGGAGGGAATTGATGGTGGGATTGGAAGGTTGAGTCCAGGTTATTGAGAAACTTGAGATATTAGATAAAGCACTTGGACTTATTCTGTTGCCATTGGGAAGCCACTTAAGATATTGGTGCAGCATCCTTGGGAGCAGAAACCTAGCCTCATCTTATCGCTGTGCATCAAGTAGACATCAGTGATGCTTTTTGAATGAATGAATGCCCCAGGCAAGTCATTTACAGGAGTTGGACTGGTTGATACCTGAGTTTTGCCATATCTAGGATCCTGTGGTCCTAGCAGAGCCTGGTAATCAGCATTTGGACTTTAGGAGAATACTTGAAGAGGGGGCGGCAGCCTGCCGTACAGAAACTATCTCCACAGCCAAGTGAAAGTGTGTGGTAGGTAGTAGTTGCCTACACTAAAGAGAGAAGCCGGTGTCTTAAGAATCTTGAAGGAGAGAGGGATTCTTCCATTGCCATCTCTCGTGGAGCCCATAGGCCATGAGGTATGTAAGGCGCATGCTGTGCAGTCTGCATTAATGCTCTTGCATTTTGAGCTGATTAAAAATTGCCAGTCAAAGTAGCAATTTGCTGACAAGGTTCATGCGCTGTGACCACGACTACAGTTCTTCTTGGGGAGCGGCTTGCTGGTCTGCGTGGGGATGCTGCCACACGGCATTCCCTGTGCCGTCCCATAGAGTCGTGGTAGCTTTTTGATGTTTGGGTCAGTCCTTCCTTTTTTCAGCAAAGCTCGGGTGGAACTGACCAAATTCATATGTAAGGCATTACCTTGTTCATTCCTCTCTAAGATTTCATTTCTGAAATCTTCAGGAGGAGAGAGAAAGGGGTGTGTAGATGTGTGGGATGACCCCAGAGCCCCCGTTTTATGGCTCAGAGAAAGAAAGTGATTTGGCCAGGGTCACACAGTGAGCTAGCCGCAAGGCCAGCACCTTTTATAGATGGATTTCAACTACAGTCTGCTGCTGGAGGAGAGAGTGTAGTGTGCACAGGCTCCGGAGCCAAAAGCCTGCCCTTGGCTGCTGGCTCAGCTACTTACTGTATTACGGACCCTCACGGTCTTCATTTGTAAAATGGGTGTCATAGTCATATCTGACATTATGCATTTAAAAAGGCGGGGCATGTCAAAAGATGTACCAACTACAAAGAAATACAGAAATTTCTTCTTATCATGATGTGGCTGTTTATGGACCAGTAATTGTTGGGACCATCTTTAGAGAAAGGATGGGGCAGTGAAGGCACTGTTGACCACACCCCAATCACAGAAGCCTCCTAAGGGGTCCGCTTCCCCACTGCACAGTAAAGAGATTTTGCATTCAGATTTGGAGGCACAGCACTTGGGAGGAAGCATGGCCAAATTTTGGAGTTGTAAGGAATTGGGGGTACGCTCTTGCCTGGAGCCAGGGGTTCATGTAGCAATGTGATGGGAAATGCGGCTGGAAAGATGGGTTGAGGCCCATCCTGGAGGCCCTGAGTGCTGGCCTGAGGGCAGCTGGACAGTATTTTTGTCCAGTTCAGAGCACTGGTGACGGGTCAACTAGAAACTAGGAAAGCCACGATGAAATGAGGGTTAACCTGGCAGGGATGTGCAGGGAACCTGTCGCAAAGCTCAGGTGAGAGACAAGGAATCTGGCAATTGGAGCAGAGGCCTCAAGACAGGGCAATTCCCAAGTTTTGGTCACATTCTAAGTTATTTTTTGCAGTGGTTCAACTTTTACTTGAGGTTATAATAAACATGATGATATTTTATACAAGTATAGAGCGGTGAAGTTTTCAAGAGTTTTCGCACCCATTAATTCCTTGGTTCTACTCAACATTATTGGGAGGTAGAAGGTGGATTGTTCTCATCCTTGTTTTACAGAAAAGGAAATTGAGGCCCAGAGAGCAGATAGGATTTCTCAGACCACTCAGCTGGTGGGTGTGGAAGCGGGGGGCTGGGACACCAAGTCTAACACTTCCTCCTGTGCCACTGACCTGCGTCACTGCGTTTGTCAAACTCACCTTCTCCGCCCTTGACTGTCTAGGTTGACGTCCTTGGAAGCCTCAAATGGCCATGAGTTTCAAAGATTCCAGAGACAAGCTGTTAAGATTTTTCAAAGATGAGCTGTTGGGAATTTGGGACACAAAATGTGTTCCTCCCTCTAGCTTTTTATTGCTGTCGTATTATTTGTTCAGGTTGGAAATGTCCATGAGAGCAAGGAAGGAAAGAAATGGGCCCCTATCACTTATTGAGCATCTTCTTTGCCCTGGATACAGTGCTACCTACTTCTCTGTCTGTGGACTTAGATAAAGATGCAGCAATCATAACACAGTATTTATTGTGGGCATTCTACAAAGCAGCTTATGCATATTAAATTAGTTGTTTCATTTTTTTGGTGAGGAAGATCAGCCCTGAGCTAACATCTGTTGTAAATCTTCCTCTTTTTGCTTGAGGAAGAGTGGCCCTGAGCTAACATCTGTGCCAGTCTTCCTCTATTTTGTATATGGGACGCTGCCACAGCGTGGCTTGATGAGCGGTGCATAGGCCCGTGTCCAGGATCTGAACCCGCGAAACCCGGGCCGCCGAAGCGGAGCGCGCGAGCTTAACCACTATGTCACCGGGCCAGCCCTAAATTAGTTAAGTTTTATAAAAACTTATTAGGTAGATAACAATATTATTTCTCATTTTACAGCTGAGAAAACTGAGGCTTAGCATGATTTAAATAGCTTGCTTGTGAGAACTCAGGTCCTAAATAGATTATAATCCGAGTTTTCTCCTTTGAGAGCTTTCTTCCCCGCTGCAGCACATATTGCCTGTCTTGCTGGTGAAAATGCAGAGCTGCTCATTAAGAAGGTACATCTCATACCTCGGAGGTTACTCGAATCAGAGCTGGAAGGTACTGTGGAGAGCTTAGAAGGCTGATGGTTTTCAAGCTGTGCTCCCCTGAGCCTGGGAGACTCCAGGAGTGGCCTTGGGGTTGTGGTGCTGGGTGGGGGAGGTGACAAGTGGTGAGAAGAATAGGAGGGGGCGGGAACTTGAGTTCAGCCTGAGCAGCTCTGCTGTTACCTACTTTACAAGCTGAGCTTCTGCAAAGCATTTTGTTTAAAGGGGAGAAAAAGTTTGAAAACCACTGCGGTAGCCCAGTCCGTCCTTTTATGAAGGCTGAGAGACAGAGTGGTTTAACACAGGTCACAGTTGTGAGGGATCCTGGAGCTTTTCCCCTTTCTCAAGGAAATGTGCATTGTGCCCACCTCCCTCTGAGGCCTTTGGAGCCCCAGCTGCAGGATCAGGGGCATGCAGCTTCTGACTAGCTGCAGAACCTTGCGGCTGCCCCGTGCACACCATCCTTGACCTGTATCTTTCAACTTGCCTCTGCCTCCCCTTTCGACCTTGGGAACTTTGCTGAGATTAGTTCCATTTCTGTGCAGAAGAGAGTGGAAATTACAGCCAGTATTGTGGTACCTCCCTGGCCCAACCTTCAGAGACATTGTTTAATTGAATACATGTAATTATTGAATGTCTACTGTGTGCAGAGTGCTGAGAACACAGGCAAGGTTCCTGACTCCAAGGGCCTGGGGAGGGGACACAGGAACAAAAAAGGAATTTTGTCAACTATATTTGGAGATAGTTATGTTTGTTATGTATGGTTATTATGTGTTAGTTATGTGGGGATGAGTTCATCTCATAGAAATGGGACAGGGAGAGTCCAGGCAATTGGAAAGAAGAAGGTTAGAAATTGGAGAGTACGTTCTAGAATTGCAAGAGGCTGAGTTGGCATTGTGTGTTAGTTAATCCTGGCATCTTCCAGTTATTCTCTCCGAGACTTGCCTCTGTTTACTTTTTCTTTAAGCCTTCATTTCCTCATCTGTAATATGGGAGTGGGACTGCCTAGCTCACAGGGTTGTTGATGGGATTAAACGGGATAATGTATGCAACCTGCTTAGTACAATGCTCAGCACAGAGTAAACACTGATTAAATTATAGTGGTTATTGTTATTATTTGGCAGTGAGGAGCCAAAGAGAATACTTATTTAACTTGATCAATGGTGTGATGAGAGCTTTGCTTCTCAAAAAAACACTCTGCTTTTAGAAATAGAATTCAATCACCTTAGCCTACAACAATTATTTGGCTTCAGTTTACCTTTCTGAGTTACCTCTGTCTGTCTCGACCCTTCTGCCCACTTCTGCCACCAGTGGCTCATACATCTTCTGAGCTTAGTCTTCACTGGACATAGCTCCTCCTTGCTTGGGCTCGAATGTTTTCTTTTTCCTGGAAAGTCCTTTGCTCCCTCTCCTCCCCACCCCCGTCCCACTCTCTTTTAATACTTAGCCCAGAAGTCCCTCCTTCTCATTGAGGGGAACTCTACTGAAGTGTGAACTCATGGAGTTGACCACATCTTGTCCTGCATTATGATCAGCTTCTCTCTCCTACGGTGCTTGTGAGCTCCTTGAAGTTGTCGGCCTCTCACAGCCCTTTGCAGTAGCATCCCCGGGGATTCAGGCACACATTCTTAGTAGGTGCTCACACATCTCTGCAACAAATTAATTTTGTGCCTTTCTTTAATGTTAAGCACAAGGAAGTAGATGTTAAAATGCAAACCAGAAAGCAATCATCATTGAGCTGTGTGCTCATCAGCCTTGGGAATGGATTTCTGGGGAAGCTCCGGCCCCTCCATAAGTGACATCGATGACTTGGATCTTTGCAGAAATTGAAGAGAATCCTGATGACCAGTGTATTTGGAGAGGCCTGAAGGAAGCCAGACCAGCGACTGCACTCTCTGAGCTTTTTGGGTGCCCTCTGGCTCCCAGGTGACCTGCTGCAGGACCTCTGATATGTAAATGGGCCTCTGCTGCCTGGGATGCCCAGAATTCCAAGTTGAGCCTCTGCGAGCTGGGCTGGAGGCTTAATGGATTGGAGAGTTCTATTCTTTTTGATATCCGCAACGTGAAATATCCTGTGCCCTTGATTAATTCATGCTTGGTAGCTTCCTTCGTGCTCTCTGGTAAATAGCTCCTTGCTGTACGTTTATTTCCCCATGGGCTTATTGCAGAGAGACTGGAGCCTGTGTTTCTAACAACTTCTCCAAGGAAAACATTGCAGATCACGTTTCCGGAACTGAGAATCTCAGGGGGTCTTCCAAACGTCCTTCTCTCTTACCTCCTTTTGGCCCAACATTTGCTTGTAGCTGAAAAGGGCGAGTTTGTCTTGAGCAGTCCTGTAGACGTATGTGACTTGGCAGTTGAAAATCTGACAGTTGCTGCTAAGCTTCAACTGCAAGAGTGGGTAGCATATAGACAGAACCCTGTAGAACATCAAATCATTTCCTTTTAATTCCCAGAGCCTTAATGTTTCTTTGTCTTGAGAATGACCTCACTGCTTTTTGTATTTGTAATGGAATGCACAGTCATTTACAAGTAATCACACAATAATCCCTTACACTTCTGTAACGCCTTCTCCGTTTTCCAGAGGGCTTTCACTAGCATTATCTCATTTGATCCTCATAACTGCTCTGAGAGGTAGACAGAGGGGCTCTTTTAATCTCTAATTTTCAGGTGTAGAAACTGACGTTTAGAAAAGTTAAACAGTTGGCCAGAGGTCGTATGGTTAGTGTGTAGCAGAATTGGAACTGGAATCTCCAGTGGTCTAACTCCTAAACCAGTGTTCTTTTTACTACTTACTGTTGGGGTGACCTCAGGAAGATACTTAACCTCTCTGAGCCTCAGTTTTCCTATCATTAAATTGGGTATAATACTACCTACAGGGGTGATTGCCACTAGAGATGAACTGAGACTGTCTGGGAGAGCATTTACCGAATGGTGAAGCGTGCTTCTAATGTGAGGCATCAGTACTATGTGTTCCATGAATCCAAACAGTGCCATCAGAATTATGACAGAAAAGAACATTTTCCCCTCTTTTTGTGAAGACATTCCCTCTTTGTAAAGAATGGTGCCGGAGTTGTCAGGCATCACGAGCTCCCGGTCCTGGGATCAGCAAATTGGCCCTGCTGTCCTGCCTGCAGGCCGCTTTGTTGTTCTGAGAGTGCTTGTGCTGGCAAGGCCCTCTTTTCCTACAGAGCTTTCTCTTAATGTTCCTGGGAATAGCTTTGTATCCTGGAGACAGTTTTAGGGCTGGCAGGACCAGAGAGCAGGAGTGGGGAGCTGGGAATCGGATCTGCATCCCTGAGCTTCGTCCACAAAGGATGAGAACGTGGCACGGACGATGGGGTAGAGGTGGGTGGGGAACTGATCTCAAAGGTCTATCTCCCCTCGTTTCTCAATGACTGGGATTTATAGGGTACGTCTTGTGAATCCACAAGGCCAGAGGTACATGTGCAGAATAGGTTGCTTAGCAGTAACACTTATTGGAAAAACCCGAAAAGGATGGATTTCAAGTTGGCAACAAATGCATTAGGAGTTAGCAATGTGGTATGGTCAGGAAACGGCCAGAGTGACCAAGGGATGAGATCTTGGATAGCTTCATTTCTGTATCCATATTCACCTACAAAAATTCCAAACCAATGAGACAGACATAGGTTGTTTGTATGGTTCGAAGAGTCCGAATGGTTGAAGCAGGAGGTTGAAGGCCAGGGAGCCAAATTTTATTTCCAGATGAGGAAGAACTTTGTTGGAAAGATGGAATTTACAGCTGCTAGAGATAATGATCTCCACATCACTAGAGACCCTAGGGATACCATGGGGGGATTCATAAACAAGAAGGACCTTGGGCCTCAGTGGCCTTTATGGTCTTTTCTCCTCTTGAGACCCTGGAGCCAATGGTTTTTAGTGGTCAAGAGGAGGAGAGGTACGTCTGCGTTAAGGAATCAAGGGTGCTTTGGAGGATGTGGAAACTGATCTTCAAGTGCTATTTGCAAAGATGAGGGTAGATATGGACTCTTTCATTCTGGTTTTTGTACCTATTCCTGTAGCTCCCTCCTTGGTCCTGATTTTTCAGACTTCTCAGGCCATCCGTGGGCAGCTATTTTCCATGGAATATCTCTTTCCTCTGCTGCAATGCTCCTATTGGGATATTGGAAGGGACTCTGAGCTCCTGACAGGATGACAGTCTTTCCACAGAACCACCAAGTCTGATGGCTGGCTTGTCTTCTCAGTTACAAATGAGGACCATCTCTTTACCCTCTTCAGACATACCTCTGGGACCTCCTGGGAGTACTGCAGCGACAAGAATTCTGTACTGAGTCCTGGTTCTGGCATGTGGTGGAAGTTCTCTGATCCTGTTTCCTTACCTCATTTAATGGTCACTTACATTTGTGTTCATTTATTAAACATACAGTAAATAAGAATTGTTTGCTGTTTTTCAAGTACTTGTGGCATGCTTGCAAAAATATAAAACAAGTAATCAAAATAAGTGTTATGACTATTTGGATAGACCAAGTAGAAGCTGCTTTTAGAGCTCATGGTTGGACAATTTGGGGATATCTACCCAGTTTGTAGATGAGAGGATATAAGCTACAGGAGGAGAACTGATTTGTCCAGAATCTTAAGGAGTGACTCTTCTGGGCTTAGGGCTTGGGTCCCTTTACTCCCTGACCAGTGCTGTTGATTGCTTGAAGATTCTCTGAGGATGAGAACCAGCAGCCTCATGGTTCAGGCCCAAAAGCCAGGAAGTGGGTGATGATTCTGAAAAATGGCTCATCAGACCTACAGAAGCCTTTACAGCCAACAGTAGAACACGATCATGCTAAGAAATAGAACACTGAGAAGCCAAGATATGACTTCCCTTCTCTTGAGCCGACCCCTCCTTCCCACTCTGCTGTTTTCCCCAGCTGTTCATCTCTCTCTCATTTCTCCTCCTCTAATTCAGTCTGGAGTCATTTTAGACCACATTCACCCCTGACTGACTTCACTTGTCCAGTTTACTCATTGAACACTTTACAGGGCCTTCGGATCAGAATTAATCTTGCAAATTAAATTAGCCATTCCATCCTCCTACCCCTGAACCCCCTAATGTTCTCCTGAATGTCTGGTTTTATTCTGGGTCTTCCTGCCTGGTATCTGTCCTATGAACAACTCATGCAAAACTAAGTTCCCAAGAGGACCCTTGGGCCAAGGGAGTCGGGGATTAGAGTCTGAGGGTGGGGATTGTTTTAGGACTCATCTGCCACCAGAAGAACTGGATTGGCTTCTTGGTGACCTCTTCAGGAGCATCCCCCAAACCCCTCCCCCAAATTAATAGATTGACTTGGAAATGTAGTTGCAGTCTCTATGGCCCCATTCCTAAGTTGAACTTAAATCCTTTCAAACCAGTCACTTCCTTGTTTGGGCCGGGGAGCCTTTTCTCTGTAACAGGGAAGCATATGGCACAGTTGAGACTCCACTTCTTTTGGGGTTAATCGTTTACTCCGAGTAAGGAATTCTGTCTTAAGTGGGGCATGTTCTTCAAGTGCCAGAGGAGAGAAGGGTGATTTTTCTGACATCCTCCAGCCTGCCTCTCCATATATGGAAATGTTTACCCACCACACTGATCTATTGGAAGGGAAGGAGGTGACTCAGGGTTTAGGAGAAGCAGGATTTGAATTCTTGTTTCCAGAAACAAAGTCGCACCCCCCCCCCGCCCCCACCCCTCCCCCTCCATTCCTTTGCCCCTAGTTCTGGAAGCAGAAGATAGAATATCTCAGTGCTGTTCCCCTCAGGCCTCGGGACCACCTCCTTGCAGTGGGACTCAGGGTGTATGAGAGGGAGTGAGGGCCAGCTGCCTGTGGGGCCTGACATCGCGTGAGTACATCATTATTGCCAGAGCGAATGGCATTTCTGCTCGCAGACCCGGGGCTTACGGTCCTGAGGGCTAGCTTGCTTGCTTGGTGATGGGGCATGTTGCTGGGAGCCCTGGCTGCTTTAATTTGGGGTGTGGACATCTGCTTTCCCAGGGGAGTACTTCTCCAGTGGGATTTAGAGACGGGCTCTGCCTGAGGAAAAGTTCTATTTGTATATTAAAAAAAAAAATTAGAGAGATATTTCCTCCTACCTGAGGCCTAGCTTGAGTTGAGTGGAAAGATAATTTGGGAGTGTTGTCGTCTGTCTGATTGCTCGGGCTAAAGCAACAAACCAGAAGGGATATTTGTGGATGTATCGGGAGGGATGGTTTTAGCTTGAAAAGCAGAGTTATGGTTGGGACTTAAGAGTATGTAAAATGTTGCTATATAGCATTTACACGGCATCCACAGTCTGGCATAAATACCTGGTATGTGGGATACTGTGTAGATTTGATGGACTGTCAGAGTTGGAGGGAGTCTTAGAGATTGTTCAGTTGATCTGTCTCATTTTACAACATGATAATGGGCAGTGGAGGCCCAGGGGGCGCAGCTAACTTGCCTTGCAGGTACACGGCTAATTAGGTGGGATTAGAACCCAGATCTTCTCACTCTTCATTCATTCCTCCTTCCACTACACTTAAGCTACCCCTTCAGGCAAAGGCAGGGAAGATGCCCATTGTGCAGAGGAGGAAATTGAGACTCAAGAGATGCCAGAGTTGCCCACACTTACTGATCTAATTAGTGAGAAATTGAGAACTAGAACTAAGTTCTCCTGGTTCAGACCTCTTTCTGTCATGTTACCTGGACTCAGACGCCTGACTATATTGTTTTTAAAATTTTACTTTTTTTCCTTCTTTGGTTTCTCCTTACTTTTTTCCGCTTTTGGTCCTATGAACATTGTTTGAATGTGAGCTGCTACTTCCTGATCTGCTTTGCTGCCTGTATCTTTTTTTTTCCTGAAAGGATGATAGCTTGTCCAAAAGGAAGAACTGAATAGTGGAGAATTTATTTCAGTTTCATCCGTGGCAGTGGAAATTATGCACGAGCCTTGAATGAAATTGAGCAGGGCTTTCCGTCTGAGCCTCAACCGCTATTCTTGAAGCTGCAAGAATTCTGGGGTATCATTCCCTCCCATTCAAAGGTGAGCACTGATTCTGAATAGATTTTACACACACGCACACACATACCCCTTTAGCCTTCTTCAATGCTATGACAGCCTTCGACAGAGACTGAGAGGGCACCACCCTATTACAGTCCACCAGGTGTTCTATGGCTGTAATGAGTAACTCTTTGTCATCAGTTCAGTTTTCGATCAACATGGGGGGCGCTTTCTCCAATGCAGGGAAGACGATGGAGATGTGCTTTGGGGGAGCACTTTGATGCCAGTGGCATTAGGTGGCAAATGTTAATAGAGCAGAGAAAGTGCTCTCAGACCTATATTTGTCTGGTCAGTGTGGGAGGGCAGGGAAGCAGCTCTCTAAGCTTCCCAGGACTCCCAGGAACCTGCGTGCAGCCTGTCTCCCCTTCCATGACCTGTGGCTAGGTGATGATTGTAGGCCCTGCTCACAAGGTGGGAGGAAGCCTCCTGGAAGCGTGAAGGCTTGGGATGTTTTACTGCAGTGGTGCTGACAGACAGGGGCACTGAGAGGTTAGCGTTGGTAGTAACAATATGAATGCTGTTCCTGTTAATAAGGAGAAATGACATGAATTGATTGCTTCCTGGGTGCCAGCAATGGGCTAAGCACTTGACCTAAATCGCTGAGTCACTACTACAGCTACCTGTGAATAGATACTATTTTTTTAAACTTTATTTTAAATTTTGGTAAAATACACATAATGTAACATTTACCATCTTAACCTTTTTTTTTTTTTTTTTGTGAGGAAGACTGGCTCTGAGCTAACATCCATTGCCAATCCTCCTCTTTTTGCTGAGGAAGATTAGCCCTGAGCTAAGATCTGTGCCCATCTTCCTCTATTTTGTATATGGAATGCCATCACAGCATGACCTGATGAGTGGCGTGTAGGTCCGCGCCTGGATGTGAACTCACAAAGCCGGGGCCAGCGAAGCGGAGCACACGAACTTAACCACTATGCCACTGGGCTGGCCCTCCATCTTAACCGTTTTTAAGTGTAAGGCTCAGTAATGTCAAGTACAGCCACGTGTTGTGCAATCCATCTCCAGAACTCTTTCCATCTTGCAAAACCAAAACTGTGCCTATTTAAACAAGTCCCCATTCTCTCTTCCCCCCAGCCCCTGACAACCTCCATCCTACTGTCTGTCTCTATGACTGTGACTACTCTAGGTACCTCATATAAGTGGAATCATACAGTATTTTCCCTTTGGGACTGGCTCATTTATTTCACTCAGCATACTGTCTTCAAGGTTCATCCATGTTGTGGCATGTGTCAGAATTTCATTCCTTTTTAAGGCTGAATAATATTTCCTTATATGTATATATCACATTTTGTTTATGCATTTAGGTACTATTTCTTACCTCCATTTTATAGAGGAAGAACCTGAAGCCTCAAAGGATTAAGTAAGTTGCCCAAAGTCACACAGTCAGTAGTGGAGCTGAGATTTAAGCCCAAGTGATCAGGAGTAAGCAGATAGTGGCTGGCAAGAATGTGACAAGCCAGGGTGATTCTCAACTGGATAGTGACACCTCCTCACGTGTTGCTGTGACATTTCAATAACCAAGTGTTCCAAAGGACCGTACACAAGTATCTTCCTCTGTTTTGTATTGGCTCTGGGAAGCTCAGAGCCAAATTTGAATCCTACCACTAGCAAATGGTATGAGACATATGGCTCTTATTTTTTTGTCCCTTTCCTTCCCCTTATTTTTCCATCTCCCTCCCTAGTTTTCTCACTTTAAGGAAAATCATGAACTATGTGCATCTTTTGGCAGGTACTTCAGATCCTTTATAGAACAAGGTGGAATATATAAATTGATCGCATATCAGGTATTTTTATTATTATGTCTAAGGATCATTTGGTCTGTAGAGCAGTGGACAGAGACTGAAGATTGAATTTTCTGACTGGGCTGTGCTGCTAACTCAGTGCTTAATGTGGGTAATGATGCACTGCTTCTTTCTGAGTCTCAGTTTTTGCACATGGAAGGTGGGGTTGCTGTTGATGACAGCGAACATTTCATCTGTGCTGAGACCTACACTAGGTGTCTCCACGATTTATCTCCTTCAGTTCTCCCAGCTCTCCAACAAGGCAGGTGCTGTTATGCCCATTTTACCTGAGCAAAGGGAAGCCTAGAGAGGTGGGAGAATGTGCCCCAACTCCTCCAGGTCCTGAGTGCAAGCAGTAGTCATCCATGTCTGACTCCAAAGCCGGGATGTTAGCCACGGGGCTGGGGTCCTTGCCCTTAGGCAGGCTGTAAGAGTTCTTCCATCTGTGGCATGTATTCATCTGATTTTGTTAAATCTTTATTGGATTCCTACTCATGTGCCTCGTCCTGTTCTGGGCGCTGATACAGCACTGGGTTTAGAGCAAAGAAAAAGACACAGGAAACAGTGATCCCTTGGAACTTACATTCTAGTAGGGGTGTTGGAGGAGGCAGATAATAAATGAACACGTAAATAGAAGAGAATGATAAATGACACTTACTCCTAAATAATGATAAGTGACACTTAGGAGGATTCACGTAGGGCACTCTGACTGTGAGTGAATGGAGGAAGGACTTGGGGACATGATGTTTAAGCTGAGATCGAAATGGCAAGGAGCCAGCCACGTAAAAGTCAGGGAAGAGCATTACAGGCACACGGCGTGGTCAATGCAAGGCCTGTGGAATGGGAATGAGTTTGTGTTTGAGGAACAGCAGGAGCTCAGTGTGCTAGGAGTTTGTGGGCTGCAGCGGGAGAAGCATGAGAGGAGAGCAGGGTAGGTCTAGTAGGTGTTAGTAAGCTAGGAAAGGGGATGGGGCTTGGACCTGAGTCTAGGTGTGACGGGAAGCATCTGAGTTGTTTTACAAGCATCATTCTGGCTGCTGTGGGGGGAAATGGATTGCAAGGAAGTGGGTAAGAGTAGAAGAGGCAAGAAAGTTAGAAGGAGACTCTTGCAATAATCCAGGTGAGAGGTGGTGGGACCTTTGATTAGGGTGATAGAAATGGGGCCAGAGAGAAGCGGATGGGTTCATGACATGTTTTGGAAGGATTGTCTACAGGATATCAAATGCAGTTTCCTTCAGAGAAATGTCAAGCTCAACGGGCAGGAATCTGGGAGACCCTGACAGAGGTGAAAACACATGCAGTGGGGGGTGCACAGACTTGCAGGTGATTCGGTCTAATGAGTCTGCGTGCTCCCCGCTTTGGTTTCTAACCTTGAGCTTCTGGCCAAGGAACAGAGGGCAGTGGCTTCCTGCCTTTGACTTCCTGGCTGAGAGCTGCTGGAACGCCCTGAAATAAGCCCTGCAGAACATGCTGCTTCCTTTGCTCTCGCTGGGTATTTGTATAAAGCATTCTTTCCCACCAAAAAGACGGAACATTCAGAGTGATGTTGACTTTATGGGCCATATTTAACATATTGTTTTTTCTTGATGTGCCCTCTGTTCTTGCAGCAATTTCCTGGCTCCTATAAAATCCTTGGTGAAGAGCCTTCCATCACCCTGCACGATGGATCTGGAAGGCTCAGTGAGAGCACAGAAGAGCTGGGGCTTCAACACACCACCTTGGCTTGAGGACCCTGATCCTAGGGCACCTCCCAGCCCTTCTCGCTCATTTACATTTGACGCACTTGCTGGCCCTTGCCAGCTCCCCATAATTCCTTCTAATGAGCTGGGCTTTCCTGTAAATGCTCCATTCTTCAATGGAGAAATTGGTCTCAGAGAAGTTAGGGATTTAGTCAATGTAAAGTAGTGGCTGAGTCAGGGTGGGAATCCAAGATTCCTGATGGAGCTTTGTACTCTGGCCACCACGCCAAAGTGACCTCGCATGTGCCCTCATGCTCTTGGATATCTCATGGCCATCTTATATTACACTCAGCCTAACCCTGGAGATGCTCACAGATCATAAATTAAATCATAAATCATAAATATAGATCATAAATTAGATCGTAAATTCACTTCTGAGGCTTCTTCATACACTTCTCTTCAAATAGTTTGCAGTCTATAGTTACTGGGTTCTTTTTTTTTAAGTCTTTAACATCGTCTCTTAAAAACAATGTTTGGTTTTCGCTCGTTGAAATTTCTTTTAAAATTTCTTTCAAAATTTCTTTCATATTACCCATTCATTTAGTCAACAAACATTTATTGAGTTCTTACTATATGCCAGGCATTGTGCTAGGTGCTGGGGACTGATTCAAAGATAATTTGCAGGCGTATGGAAGGGGAGTGGATAATTACAGCACAGTGAGATAAGTGCTATAATAGAGGGATATATAAAGAGCTAGAAATAGCACTATGAATAACATCTCCGAACAAATTGCCTTCTTTTTTCCTTTTGGATTATTCCCTTATGTATATTGCCCAAAGTGGGATTACTGGGTCATTTAAAAGATGAAAACAATTTGGCACAAAAAGATGTAATGAGTTGCCTGGGGAATACAGCTCAATTTTCAGCGGGGGGGAAAAATTGTTGACGAGTCCAGATTTAGATACTTCACCAGAGGATTGGGTAGTTTTTGTATTACTTCTATCAACGTGGTGGCTTTTGGGGGAAGCACCTATTCTAAACATGTCAGCCTGCATGTAGGAACACGTATCCTTATGCTTAATCTTACAAATTAGTTGTTACTTCTCACCAGAACCTAGCGATATAAAGATGATTGTTTCCATTTTACAAGTGAGGAAACTGTGCCTTCGTTAAAAGGATGTGACTTGCTCAGGATTCCACAGTTAATTAGTGGAGAATCCAAGAACCAAGTGCAAGTCTTTTGATAATATGACTCTCCTCCTGTTCTCCATGCTCTGTTCACCAATTGGGGGTACTTATGCTCCAGCTAGGGCCTGGAATTCGTTCAATGAGCTTTGGGGACTTTTGTTAAGAAGATCAGGATCTATGAAATAGGTATAGAAGTCCTAACCTCCAAAGGGTCCAGTGTCCCTCTGTACATGGATCTGAAAGGACCTGAATGCTCATTATTCCTGACCTGGATCAGGTCCTGAAAGGTTAATGCATGGCCTTAGCACTGGAGAACATAATCTCAAGTAAAGCTGAAACCATTCCACAGTTCTGCTTTGAAACATTTATTATTTTCCCAGTATATTCAGCTGTATGTCCCCAACTGTAAAATCATTTATTTTGTCATTTCATAACATTTTCCTAGTATTTTTGGCATTAAGTAAGAACTTTTGCTCTTGGTACCCAGGGCTCATCATAACCAGATAGCAACACCTGTCCACCGTGAGCTTCCTTGATGCTCCCGCATACTCATCTCTAAGTCAGCCACATTCCCTGCCATTCCCCCACGTACCCTGCATTTTCTCACCTTCATACTTTAGTTCCTTTAGCCTGAGATGACCTCTCCTGTCTTCATCCATAGAACTCCTGCTCCTCCTATAAACTGTGCAGATGCCGCCTTCCGAGTGAAGTAATCTCTGTTCACCATCCACTCCCCACCATCCACATTCCCCGACACTACAAGTGATCTCTCTGTTCTCTGTTCTGCTAACTCACACCACAGTGGGCTGTGGGACAGTAGAGTATTACTGCGTGGTGCTTATGGGCATGGCATCTGGATTCAAATCTTGGCTGTGATACTTCCTGGCTGTGTGATCTGTCAGGTTAGTTAACCTGCTTGAGCCAGAGTTCCCTCCTCTGTCAAACGTGTATAAATAATCACACCAAGTCACAAGGTTATTATGAGGATTTGTATTGTTATCTCTGCTTCTTCTGTGGCACTTAACATCTCCTAGTGTGTTTACCTCTTATCTCTCCTCCTAGACTGGGAGTTCCTTAAGGGCAGGAAGGGAATCACATGTTGCCTGTGCCTCTGAAGTATGGGACCTGCTACAAAGCCTCCTTTAAGGATAAAGATTCCATGCAACCTTACTGGTGACACCAGTGCAGGCTCATTACTAGTTGAAGGCCCCAGTCATACGGTATAAGGCTTGGTTGGGAGCTCTGTGCTGTGGAGCTTTGGGCATACCTAGTATGGATTAGGGATAGGGTTAGGGTTAGGGTTCCTGCTCCTTCTTGAGTGACAGGAAAGAGGCTAGAGCCTGTGTGCTACCTCTGTTCTTCTGATTCGTCAAGTTGGGTAGTGATGGCATTTCCCTGAAGGCAAAGTGGAAATCCTGCTGGGAACATGGGACTTGATTTCTTTCCTGGCTCTTCTGTGGGTGAGGGTTCCAGTCTAGAGGAAAGGGTTAGGGGAGGTGTGAGTTTCAGGCAACTTTGAGAGCCACCTACCTCTCTGACTTCTCTACGGGTGGGGCTACAGAGAAGGGGTCCCTTCAGAGGAGCTCTTCTTTAGACAGTCCCACCATTGCTAGGCTTAGAAGCTGACCATGAAAGGGGATTCAGGTCTTAAAGGGATAGCTCTACCATTCGACTTTCTCTTGCGTCATTTCCCAAAATGCAATACCCACGAGTCTCAGGATCCAAGTATTTTAGCCTGGCACACAAGGTCCTCCATGTTCTGGCCGCAACATTCCTTTCCAGCCTCATGTCCCACCGCATCCCTCCATGTTCTCTGTCACTGGCCTCACCAGATTAGTCATTTTGCCCAAGAACACCCTGAACTCATCCTCCTCAAGGCCTTAGCACATCGTGTTCCCTGGGCCTATTTTCCTCCTCCTTATACATGGAAATCCTCTTGGGTGTTCAGGCTCAGTTTAGAAATCATCATGTGCAGGCTCTTCCAGACCCTTAAAAGGGCATTGCATGTACTTGTGCTTTGCACACTTTTCATCCTGTCTTGTCTATTTGAGTGGGTCCTCAGTGAGCCTGTGAGCTCTTTGAGAGATCAAGGCATTTCTAACTCAGTGCCTACACCTGCTGGGTCCAGACACTGTGCCTTATTAAGGACAGGAGGTGCTAGCAAATGTCTGTTTTGTGCACCTCTGAATGCAGAGCACATGACATCATGTCAGCTAACAGTTGCACCAGAAGGGTGTTCAGAAGCTCATACTAGGGTTACCCACGATTTGTTTGATCTTGAGCCCAGCCATTTGAACTCTGTTTTTGAATTGGCCTGATATCAGCTCATTGCTAACCTTTCTCAGGCCTGTTTCCCACATACCCAGCAGATTTCTGCTTAGTGCTAGGGCTCTGAACTTTTTATTTCACTTAAGAACATAACTGCAAGATGGAATTCAGGAAGGATCGACCTGCTTCTAATGTGCACAGTTTTTAGTTTGAAAGTTTAGACTTTGTTTTTTTATCCCAAAGCTCTTTAAAATGTGAAAATAGTTTCTTAGGTATATTTTTGCCTCCAGCAAAATAGCTGTCCGTAGTATAGTTGAAACTGCAAAGTAAGAACCCGGGCCGTGGAGCTTCATTTTGAAGACTTGGGTTCAAGTCCTGGCTTTATCATTTACGAGCCCCAAAATGTTGGGCAGTTGCTTGACCTCCTTGACCATCAGTTTCCTCAGTGGACAATTGGGAAGTCTTTCTCATAGGATTGATGGAAAGTTTACATGAGGTTTTGGACCTTAAATTGACATTTTTACTACTATCTGGTTCATAAACTGGATTTGAAGGCCATTTTAATTTAATTTACTTTTTTTCTTGAGATAACATTGGTTTATAACATTATGTAAATTTCAGGTGTACCTCATTGGATTTCGACTTCTGTATAGACTGCATTGTGTTCACCACCAAGTCTGGTTGTCACCTGTCATCACACACATATGCTTCTTTTTCCCTTTTGCTGTCCCCTCACCCCCTTCCCCTCTGGTAACGACCAACCTGTTCTCTATATTTATGTGTTTGTTTGTTGTTGTTTTATCTTCCACATATGAGTGAAATCTTACAGTATTTGGCTTTCTCCATCTGACTTATTTTGCTTAGCATAATATCCTAAGGTCCTTCCATGTTGTCACAAATGGCAAGATTTATGGCTGAGTAGTGTTCCATTGTATATATACCACATCTTCTTTATCTATTCATCCATTGATGGGCACTTAGGTTGCTTCCAAATCCTGGCTATTGTGAAGAGTGCTGCAATGAACATAGGAGTGCATAAATCTCTTTGAATTGTTAATTTCATGTTCTTTGGATAAATACCCAGTAGTGGGATAGCTGGATCATATGGTATTTCTATTTTTAATTTTTTGAGGAATCTCCATACTGTTTTTCATAGTGGCTGCATCAATTTACATTCCCACCAGCAACGTATGAGGATTCCCTTTTCTTCACATCCTCTCCAACACTTGTTATTTCTTGTCTCTGTAGTAATAGCCATTCTGATGGGTGTGAGGTGATTTGCATTGATCTGCATTTCCCTAATAATTAGTGATGTTGAACATCTTTTCACGTGCCTGTTGGCCATTTGTATATCTTCTTTGGAAAAATGTCTGTTCAGCTCCTCTGCCCATGTTTTAATCCACTTGTTTTTTTGTTGTTGAGTTATGTGAGTTCTTTATATATTTTGGATATTAATCCCTTATTGGATATATGATTTGCAGATATCTTCTTCCAATTGATAGGATATCTTCTTGTTTTGTCAATGTTTTCTTTTGCCATGCAGAAGATTTTTAGTTTGATGTAGTCCTATTTGTTTATTTTTTCTTTTGTTTCTCTTGCCTGTTGAGACATGGTATTCAAAGAGATACTACTAAGACTGATGTCAAAAAGTGTACTGCCTATGTTTTCTTCTAGGAGTTTTTTGGTTTCAGGTCTTGCATTCAAGTCTTTAATCTATTTTAATTTTTGTGTATGGTGTAAGATAGTGGTCTACTTTCATTCTTTTGCATTTGGCTGTCCAGTTTTCCCAGCACCATTTTTGAAGAGACTTTTCTTTCTCCATGGTATGTTCTTGGCTCCTTTGTCAAAAATTAGCTGTCCATAGATATATGGGTTTATTTCTGGGCTCTCGATTCTGTTGCATTGATCTGTGTGTCTGTTTTTCTGCTTGTACCATGCTATTTTGATTACTATAGCTTTGTAGTATACTTTGAAATCAGGGAGTGTGATGCCTCTAGCTTTGTTCTTTTTTCTTAAGATGCTTTGGCTATTTGGGGTCTTTTGTTGTTCCATATAAACTTTAGAATTCTCTGTTGTATTTGCATGAAATATGTTCTTGGAACTTTGATAGAGATTGCATTGAATCTGTAGATTGTTTTAGGTAGTGCAGACATTTTAACTGTGTTTATTCTTCCAGTCCATGAGTATGAAATATTTTTCCATTTCTTTGTGTCTTCTTTGATTTCTTTCAACAATGTTTCATAGTTTTCAGTGTACAGGTCTTTCACCTTCTTGGTTAAATTTATTCTTAGGTGTTTTATTCTTTTTGTTGCAATTGTAGATGGGATTGTATTTTTGATTTCTCTTTCTGCTATTTTGTTGTTAGTGTATAGAAACACAACTGATTTTTGTGTGTTGATTTTGTACCTTGTAACTTTACTGTATTAATTTATTATTTATAATAGTTTTTTGGTGGATTCTTTGTGGTTTTCTGTATATAAAATCATGTCTTCTACAAAATAGTGACAGTTTTACTTCTTCCTTTCCAATTTGGATCCCTTTTATTTCTTTTTCTTGCCTAATTGTTCTGGCTAGGACTTCCAACAATATGTTGAATAAGAGTGGTGAAAGGGGGCATCCTTGTCTTATTCCTGTTCTTAGAGGGATAACTTTTAGTTTTTCACCATTGAGCATTATGTTAACTATAGGTTTGTCATATATGGCCTTTGTTATATTGAGATACTTTCCTTCTGTACCCATGTTATTGAGAGTTTTTATCGTAAATGGATACTGAATCTTGTCAAATGCTTTGTCTGCATCTATTGAGATGATCATATGATTTTTATTATTCATTTTGTTAATGTGGTGTATCACATTGATTGATTTGCAGATGTTGAACCATCCTTGCATCCCTGGAATAGATTTCACTAGATCATGGTGTATGATCTTTTTATTGTATTGTTGTATTTCATTTGCTAGTATTTTGTTGAGGATTTTTGCATCCATGTTCATCAGCAATATTGGCCCGTAATTTTCCTTTTTTCTGTTGTCCGTGTCTGGTTTTGATATCAGGGTAATGTTGGCCTCGTAAAATGAGTTAGGAAATATCTCCTCCTCTTTAATTTCTTGGAAGAGTTTGAAAAGGATAGGTATTAAATCTTTGAATGTTTGGCAGCATTCACCAGGGAAGCCATCTGGTGCTGGACTTTCATTTTTTGGGAGGTTTTTGATTACTGTTTCAATCTCCTTACTGTGATCAGTCTGTACAGATTCTCTGTTTCTTCTTGATTCAGTTTTGGAAGGTTGTATGATTTTAAGAATTTATCCATTTCTTGTAGGTTATCCAATTTGTTGGCGTGTCGCTTTTCATATTATTCTCTTATAAGCCTTTGTATTTCTGTGGTATCTGTTGTAATTTCTCCTCTTTCATTTCTGATTTTATTTATTTGAGCCTTCTCTCTTTTTGTCGTAGTAAGTCTGGCTAAAAGTTTGTCAAAATTGTTTATCTTTTCAAAGAACCAGCTATTAGTTTGATTGATCTTTTCTATTGTCTTTTTAGTCTCTTATTTCCTTTATTTCCATTCTGATTTTTACTATTTCTTTCCTTCTACTGATTTTGGGCTTTGTTCTTCTTTTTCTAGTTCTTTTAGGTGTAATGTTAGATTGTTTATTTGAGGTTTTTCTTGTTTTTTGAGGTAGGCCTGGATTGCTAAAACTTCCCCCTCAGTACCGCTTTTGCTGTAATGCATAGATTTTGGTATATTGTATTTTCATTTTCATTTGTCTCCAGGTATTTTTTGATTTTTGCTTTGATTTCTTCATTGAGCCAATAGTTGTTCAATAGTATTTTGTTTATTCTCCACATATTTTTGACTTTTCCAGTTTTTTTCTTGTAGTTGATTTCTAGTTTCATACGGTTGTGGTTGGAAGAGATGCTTGATATTATTTCAGTCTTCTTAAATTTATTGAGACTTGTTTGTGACCTAACATGTGATCTATCCTGGAGAATGTTCCATGTGCATTCAAAAAGAATGTATTTTGCTCTTTTTGAATAAAATGTTCTGTATATATCTATTCAGTCCATCTGGTCTGATGTGTCATTTAAGGCCAGTATTTCCGTATTGATCTGCTGTCTGGATGTTCTATCCAGTGATGTAAGTAGGGTGTTGACATTCCCTACTATTATTGTGTTACTGTCAGTTTCTCCTTTTATGTCTGTTAATATTTGCTTTCTGTATTTAGGTGCTCCTATGTTGGGTGCATAGATATTTACAAGGGTTATATCCTCTTGTTGGATTGTTCCCTTTATCATTATATAGTGCCCCTCTTTGTCTCTTTTTTTTTTTTTTTTTTTTTTAAGGTCTATTTTGCCTGATATAAGTATTGCTACCCTAGCTTTCTTTTTGTTTCCATTTACATGGAATATCTTTTTCCATCCCTTCACTTTCAGTCCAGGAGTGTCTTTACATCTGAAGTGTGTCTCTTGTAGGGAGTATTTATATAGGTCTTGTCTTTTTATCCATTCAGCCACCCTATGTCTTTTTTTTTTTTAAACACTGCAGATCTCTCTTCTTTTTTTTTTTTGAGGAAGATTGGCCCTATGCTAACATCTGTTGCCAATCTTCTTCTCTTTTTTTTTTTTTCTCCCTAAAGCCCCAGCGTATAGTTGTATATCATAGTTGTAGAGTTGTAGCTCTTCTATGTGGGATGCCGCCTCAGATGCCTTGATGAATGGGGAGTAGGTCTGCACCCAGGATCCAAACTGGTGAACCCTGGGCTGCCGAAGTGGAACGTGTGAACTTAACTGCTATGCCACCAGGCTGGCCCAACCCTATGTCTTTTGATTGGAGCATTTAATCCATTTACATTTAAAGTAACTATTGATAAGTATGTACTTATTGCCATTTTGTTACTTTTTTCCTGGATTTTTTTTGTAGTTCTTATCTGTTTCTTTTTTCTTCTCTTGCTCTCTTCCCTTGCAATTGGATGACTTACTTTAGTGTTATGTTTGCATTCCTTTCTCTTTATTTTTTGTGTATTTATGATGGGTTTTTGGTTTGTGGTTACCATGAGATTCATATATAATAACCTATGTGTATAGCAATCTCTGTTAGGTTGATGGTCACTTAAGTTTGACTTCATACTACAAGCCTTATATTTTTACTGCCCACCCCACATTTTATGTTTTTGACATCATGTTTTACCTCTTTTAGTTTTGTGTATCCTTTAACCTCTTATTGTAGGTATAGATGATTTTAGTACTTTTGTCTTTTGACCCTCATACTAGCTTTATAAGTGGTTGATCCACTACCTACACTATATATTTGTAAAGGCCGTTTTTAAATAGCAGTTCCAAAAAGTTTGCTTTTGAAGGAAAATGCTTGGATATGTAAGTTTTCCTGCATGTATTTTATTTCATTTTATTTTTTGAGTGACAAAATAATTGAATTTATAGTTGGGGGACATATAGCATCTAACCGACTTAGGGAACATACATGAGTTATAAGACTCAGTTATAGTCCAAATAAATTAGAACCACGGAGCTATAGGCTTTGAGAAATTATAGAAACCTTGGAAGACAAGAGGGTAAACGTTAATTAATGCATATTGTGTGGAGGCTCTGTGCTATGCATGCTGGATATGGTATTCCCAGGAAATGATTATATACACCCTGATGGGTAGGTGGTATTAGCCCCATTTTGAAGACAGAGAAGCTTGAGCTCAGGGAGGTTAAATAATTTGCACAAGTCCAATATCAAAGCCTTGAACTTCCTTCTGTACTCATGACGGCTTCTAGAAATTCTTTGCATTTACATATGTGACAAGACCTGCCTTTACTTTGTTGATTCTTTATCCTCTCACTCCAGGGCCAGATAAAGCAGTGGAAGTCAATACTCTTGATGTCTCATTAACTTGTTTAATAATCTAGAATAGTGTCTTGACTTTTCCTGCCAAGAATTTGCTCATTTTGATCTCTGACTGCAGTCATTCATCAGCCTTTACTTCTTTTTCTACGTTTTGGGGAGATAGTTGCCATTGCCCATCTCTGCTTTTGAGATCAGGAGTGTATTTGAAGAGGAGGTCATATTTTCTTTTAAAAAATTATAGGTGGAAAATAAAATGCCTTGAGTATTTCCCATCATCTCCTCCAACCAGTGGTGGTGGGAGTTAGGAGCCATGATTCTCCTCTTGAAGCTGTCACTGACCATTGAGAGGACTTTAGCCAACCCCTCCTTCCCCTGTCAGGGCCTCGGGGTCTTCATCTGTAAAGAGTGAGGGCACTATGAGGTGACTCCTAAGATTTTAAAATTTTGCATGTTTTGTGGTGTCAAAACCATCAATTTCTGCTGAGCTGCGTAATCCTGCAGCTGTTTCTCTGATACTTTTCAATCTTTAGATCTAATCTATTCAACAATGTATAATTTTTTAAAGGGAAGCTTTTATAGACACTTCTAAAATATAAGGGGGGGATAAATGGATGTTAAAAAATAGAAAACAACCAATTAAATAGTATATAGCATGTAATTCTCCTTGGAAACTTACCATGAAATTGAGGAGCGCTTTAACAACTGGTAATTTAAATTGCATTTGAACTCTGCTAATGGTTTGTTTGCATGGGAACTTCAATCATTTCACAGCGGTTCTTTAGCAAAGCTGCTTGTTCTCTTTATGGAAAAGAAGAAAAAAGTTATTAAAAGAGAAGTTGACTGTGGAAAAGGGAGACCACTTTGATTTGTGCGTTGAGGGAAGCTGGCAAGTGTATGAGAGATTCCCCCAGGGCCAAAGGTGGAGAGCTTTACCTTTCAATGAAGTTGAGAAATCTGGGCAGTCAGATGCCCTTTGCTGCTGTTGTGGAAACCGTTCTGATTTATATCTTCCTCTGCAAGGAGAAGCTGAGGTTTCCTGGGCTTGGGGTGGGGGCTGTTTTTTTGTTTTCTATGAGATTACACTGTGCACAGGTCCAGTGTTGGCCTCCTAATAGTCCATTCCTCAGCAAGTTTGAAATTATGCCTTTCTCTCATTTCAGTGGAATGGCTTTGAGAATTCTAGTGTCCTTGAGGACCACTAGCTCTCAGGAAACTCATTGCTTTGCGAATTCATCTTGATTATGCTCCATCTTTCTAACTTAATTTCTTTTTACATTTGGCTATATTGCAAGAGCTTGGAAGCAGATGGTCAGAGGCCTGAGTATGTAAGTCCTGGTTTGCTCCAAAGGTGATTGTGTGACCGAGGGCAAGTCTCTCTGCCCCACTGAGTGTCAGTGTCCTCCTCTGTTAAAGTGGCTTATAACTAGGTCCATTGGAGCAAGCCCTGCCATTAATGGTGGGCTCCTGGAGTCATCATTTCCCTGCTCTGGCCCCAGCTTCTCCTCCTATCAGTTGGAAGAGTTGAGGTGGATCGTTTTTAAAGTCCCACCCAACTTTGAGCTTATATGGGTATTTAAAGACTGAATGAGATAATATACATGAAACAATTGTGTGATTGGTTAAATAATGTTTAAAATGACAACAATGAAAATGGGAGTAGCAGTTTTTCTGGTATGTGGATTCTCCTGCATATACAAAACACATATTTTATAACAGCCTGCTGCCTTGGCATTCTTGTCTGTTGGAGTATATATTGCATAATCCTTAGCAAAATAGTAATAGCTCTTAATGAAATAAAACCTGTAATGGAGACTTATCAGGAAATGTCTAGATCATCCAGCTCTCTGCTGCTCACTGGCTCTCATTTTTCTGGAAAGGAAACTAAGGTTCACAGGGGTCACTAGGTCCCACAGTTAGAAATTTGTCTCCAAACTCATATACCTTGTCTCTTTTTTTGTTGGAGTTCAGATTTTGCTGTTAATTTTTTCCTTGGTAAAAATGTGAGGGTCTAATTAACTGATCTGTCTCTTTCATGTCTGATATTACAATGAAGCTGTTTTTCCGGAGAGCTGAGGTATGAACACTAGGGTACCAGCATCCTCTTTCCCTATCATTCTGAGAAACTTAGTGAAATAGAAGTGCCAGGAGCTGACTGAGGGCTTAGGAGGTATAAAGGTAAACCACTAGATTTGTGAGTTTTAAGCCTGGCATTATTCCTGGGATAGCCTTAACCAGTGACTTCATAAATCTGGGACTTCTAAAGCTGGTAAGATCCTAGAGTTTCACAAGCAACATCCTTCTCCAGTTTTCCATAGGTGGGAACACTGAGACTCAGAAAGAGAACCGAAGACAGAATCCAGTCAACTGATTCCCAGTCTAGCACCTTTTTCATTGTTCTACTGGGCAGTCATTGGAGGGAAGATATTTTTCCTCAACTGGTGAGTCCTATGCAGAAAAGAAGACTTTTCCCTTTTATAATCAATGTGAATGTTTTAATGAGTTTTAAAACTCAGTGGCTTCCTTTTAAAGCACGGGCACTACTAACTGGGATGGACTAAGAACTAGAGAAGAACCGAAATGTTCTTCCTTTTTTTTCTCGAGATAAGACTTCATTGGCGATGGACAAAATATAATAATGTTAATAAAATGTGTGGCAAAGCAAAGGCAGGACTCAGCTCTTGGAAGGTGGCATGAAGAGACATTGGAAGAAAACTTGGAGTAATGATGATTTCGGGTTGCCAATAAGTGTATTGCTTCCTTCTTTCTCCTTTGGCATGGAGGGAAGTGTTCTTGAAACTGAAAGACCAAAATGAGAATCTCGATGAACAGTGTTATGGGCATTTGCAAGGAAAGAATGTAATATTTTTGAGTGGCTCTTGCTTACCCCTGTGCAAGGTACTTCTTCTTCTGTGATCCCATTTTATTTTCACAACAACCCTTTGAGGTAGGGGAGGCTAAATTTGCTTAGGGAAAGGGTATGAACCTGTGTCTTAAGGAGACTGTTAGAGTTCCATTGAGACCTGAGTTTGAATCGTGTTGCACACTCAGAAAGGGAAATGGTGACTAGGTAAGATAAGCTTTCCTTTGTGTTTTGAAATTCCTCTGTGTTTACCAGGAAGAATAGGACATCATGTCCTGAAAAATGGGGGTGATGAAAAGAATCAGAGTTGTGGGCTACCCTGGGCTGTGGGGACATCTGAGGAAAATAGCTGGGGAATTCTGAGAAAGGCTCCATTTAGAATTCTAGATCTGTGGTCTTCATCCTGAGGGCTAGTCCATATGTGTCCCAAGCACTAGCTTTATATTGAACAAATAATATACCTTGCCATGTTTATGTTGTAGTTTTCCAAAATGGAGCAGATGCTTTTGTGATTGATAAAACCTAACTTCATTTAAAAGTGTGGCTGAGTTTATAGATACATTTTACCGCCTTTTCTTTTCTTAATCAGTGTATCTGAAAAGAACAACTGACTTTCTGTGCACCTATGGATCTGCGTAAGACAAAAGGCTGGAAACCATGGCTTTGACTCTTGAACATTTTAGTCTGTTAAAATTTCAAATATGGTCTTGAACATTTTGCCTCAAGCAAGTATGTTATCTAGAACAAAGTGGGTGGGGGATCCTGCTGGAAACAGGCAAGTCCAGAGGTAAGTTGGGCTTCAGGCCCAGTTTGAGAAGGACTCCAGCTCTTTTTCTCTGCAGTGCTCCTTGCCCTACCTTCTTTTGTGTGTTGGCTTCATCCTCAACATGTGTCACCTTATGGTCATGAGGTGGTTGGCTGCCCGCTGCAACCTGGGCTGTAGGCTGCCTCCTTCCCATTTGGGGGAAGAGAGCCTTGTTTGCCATATCCCCACAGACTTAGGTTACAGCACATTCTTGCACCAGACACTGAGGCCACGAGGAGGAGACTATGCTAATTGGCATGTATGAATTGGGGTTCTCCTCTGAATTTGGAAACAATCCCACTCAAACCTCATGGCAGCTACTCAGTGGAGACGAGGTGGTCCCTCAAAAGAATATCTGTCTGTTGTTAGGAGAGGGACTGAGGGCTAAAGTTATGTGGGTGACTAGGAACCTTCTGCTCATCCTCATGTCAGAGTGCCCCTAGAGTGTTGGACTTTAGTCTTTGCCTCATCCTTGGAAAGAGACATTAGCCAGCTAGACTCTTCAGATGAGGATGCTGAGATGACCGGAAATGTTGTCTCGCCAGGATCTGTTATGGGAATGAGACCTTGGAGAAGGCAGGATGCAGGGCACACATGGTTATGGTGTTCAAGAATATAAAACCTGGTCAGAAGAGGGATAGCTTCTCTTGTCACGTGTGTATCCCCAAAGGCTAGTGGGATCTCTGGCACACAGTAGGTGCACAGTGCATTTTCATGGATAGAAAGAATAAATCCAAAGATAGGAGTGTCTCTTTGCCTGAGGGTGTTCCATCAGGCACTGGCCAATTCTCTGTTGGAGAGTTTTAGGAATTCTAGCACAGATGAGACTGGACTGCATGGTTTTATGAGAATGAAACAAATGACTGGACAGAAAGAGGCTTTTGGGACTAGTATGGCTTAAGAAGTTTGTGAGTGTGTAAAAAGGCAGTGAGTATGGTGGGATGGCGTATCAGAAGGTCTGCCAATTATGAGATGTGCAATCCTAGAAAAACAACATCCCTCTGCCTTCATTTCCCTGATCTGAGAATTAGGGATAATCATCATTGCCCTGCCTGCCTCTCATGTTTGTTTAGAGCAAATGGGTTGGTAGGTGCCAACCTGTTTTGCAAACTGTAAAGTGTGATCCATATGTGATAGGTTATTACAGTTGTTTTCTTCTTTAGGTTAAAGATTCATCTTGAATATAAAGAAAAGTATGACAATGTAATGTGCAGTCTCCAGCACGGTGCTGGGTGCACACTATATGCTCAGTGCATGTCCTTCCTCCCTACCCTGCACCTCTATCATCCCAGGATTGGATGGGCACTACTTTGTCCTCAGTCTTGGAAAGGAGCTAGATCTGGAAACTCGATGATGGTGGTTGAAGTTGAAATGAAATTGTGTATTACTATTACTTTTCACGTTTGTTTTTGCTCTAGGCAGCAGGAGGTGGAGGGGGGTGGATTCTGAGACTGAGGATGTCTCAGTACTTGAGAAATCTCTTAGAAGCTGCAGTCTAGACGGTTGGTTCCTGCTTTGTTTGATGAGATAATCACACCTTCTGCTCCAGGCGTGACTGGCCCAGTGGGAGTCAGGAAGGAAATTATTTCCCTCAGTTGATACTAGTGTACAATTGTTGACAGTAGCCAAGGGCTTTCAGTTTTAATATTTCCTCTTTGGTCCTCAGAAGAATCAGGTATTAGTCTCTGCCGGAAGCCAAGCATTGGTCACTTCCACTTCACTTTCAGAGGTGAATATCTTGGCTCCCTACATTTATTTGGTCAGGTGTTTCTGGGCCTGTGTGATGATTTGCTTAGCCAGCTTGTATTACGTTTATATGATCGCTTCGAAAATTACAAAAGGACT